>NC_030855.1:22994590-23140605 GCF_000208745.1 Theobroma cacao
TATATATATATATATATATATATATATATATGTATTTATTTAAATTTTATTATTTCTTCGCATGTCATACACGAGTTAATTAATAGTAATAGAGAATTCAAACTAATTGATTAATCTTTGAAAAAAAACTTCAATTATAAATGATCCATCAAATCAAGTATTGGTGTTAAAGAGCATAATATATTTTGTCAACAATTTAAGATTAATTTTACTAAAAGCTGAAAAGATACAAGTGCATTAAAGTTAAAGCAGGAAAAGAATGATTTGGTAAAAGAAGGATATGGGTAGTTGGTGAACAGAAGGTGATATAAAACAAAGATAGGCTACTTCATTAGTGAATAGCCAAAAAAGGGTTATTGTTATCACTAAAGAGAAGAGAACACAAAGAACCTTACTTGTCTTCTTTTTCTAAAAAGGTGAAAGAACAAACAAGCGAGTGATCGATCAATGCTAGTGGAGAAAAAAGGAGTTAAAAGGAGAAAATAAGATAAAATTTTTAAATACTTTTGCAAGATGCTGCAACCTACACGTATATATGGTTAAGATAAACATTTGCAACATTTTAAAGGGAAAGTTATTAGTTCTAAAAATTGTACCCCCCCACCACAAGTGATTGCATAATGAGTAAAACCAAAATATTGGCCTAGATGTTAAGGGAAAGCCAAGCAAAAAGAAGTTGTGGGGAGTTCAGTTAATTAAGTAAGGGAAGGAAATTTACCGGAGAGGTTTAAAAGGCAGGGAACAAAATGCTCTGAGCATATTAATTAAAGTAGTTCCCTAAACAAGATTTGAGATGATTTGCAAGGATTCTTCTTCAACTTTGGCTTTGATACGTATTTGTATGTTTCTTTATGTCGTGAAAATTACCCAAAAAACAACAAAGATAAAACTCAAAAAAATCAAACAAATAAAAAAACATAAGAATTTACGTGGTTCGACCTTTTGCTTACGTCCACGAAGTGAAACTGTTCTTCTATTATTGAGAATTTAAAATACAATAAATTGACCTTTATGGTTCCCCAAACCAACCTAAAATCCTTTGCACACTATTCCTCAATAGCCTCCTAAGAACACTCACCCAAACCACTCTAACTCCACCTAGAGCAAAAGACAGAATTACAAAGTGTTCCCTCTCTAGAGCTCTCAAAGCACTACTTGTAATTCTAAAGCTTAGAGATTTACTTTTATAGTATAAAAATTCAAAGTAAAATGTGATTAGAACTCGATGTGGAATAAGATGTTTAAAAGCATACAACTACTCAATATTGTATACAAACAAAAATCCTAATCAAATACGATCTAAAATTCTAGTCAACCTAAAACTTAATAAATCTCCACCTTTGACTTGAATTCAAACTCCTTAAACATCTTCCACCAGTTGCACTTAATTGCAACTTCCTAACTCCACCTACTTTCTAACACCTTAAACAACTCTCCAAGCATAAGACTTTCCATATTATTGGCTTTTATAATTAGCACGACTACACATACCAAATCAAGCATGGTCCAACACTCGATTCTACAAAACGGCCAATGCACCTGTGTAGTCGTCAAGTCAATGGCACTAATTGACTTTGGAAAGGGACCTCGACGACCCATCTAATTTCCTACTGGCAACATTTTTCATCCTTTCACCATCGTCTACACCATAGGAATCTTTCAGCACCTCCTTGGCAAATGAAATCTCACTTTCGTAGCTACCATCCCCTGTGCACTATTCCCATCCTTTCGAGGCCTCACATTCTAGACAATACAAGTCATTATGCAAATTCTCCCTCATTAGGACCATGTCGCATTGTGTGACTTTTACTACTCCATCACAATCAGAATATTCATACCCTCTGGAGTCTAACAGACTTAATGATATTATGGCATGCTTGGTTCACTGAAAAGAATAGAATAAGAATAGAATAGTCATTCCAAGGGAATAGAATAGAATAGAAGAAGAATAATTATTATGTAGATTGGTTCATGAGAATGGAATAAGATAGAAATTGCTATTATTACTTATTCAATTATTTTGTTGGCAGAAATCTTTTAAGAATGGTTAAAGAATAATGGGTAAATGATAAAAATACCCTTTATTAAAATTTAAAGATTTTTTAATTAAAAAACAAAAAGAACTATGATGAAAAATAAATACTCTTTATTAAAATTAAAAAAATTATTTTGTTACAAGATAAAAATATTCTGAGCAATAAAATCAAAATAACTTTTACTATAATTAAATAATATTTTCACCAAAATACAAACATATTTTTATTATAATTTAATAATATTTTGTATTAGAAGATAATTAAACCTTTTATTATAATTAAATAATATTTAATATTAAAAGATAAAATATATTCTTCATTAAATTTAAATAATACAAAATAATATTCTTTGTTACATTTATTATATTCAAATAATAATATTAAGTAATATGCTTTATAATATTTATTATAATGAAATAATATTTAAATATTTTCATTTCCCTTTTTTTGAAAATGAAGTAAAAAATTTTGTCTTTTGTGCTTTAGAGAGAGGAGTGAGGAAGAAAAAGAAAAAAATAGGTTTAGTATTTTTTATAAGATAATTTTTTAAATTGTAAAAGGGTATATTTATCTAATCAATTTTTTTTCTTATTCCTAACAATTTGGAATAGCTATTACCAAAGGAGGCTTTAGTAATGGCTGTTCAAGCTTATCTTGGAATGGTTATTCTGAAGAATAATCATTCCATTGAACCAAATGCAGCTTTATCTCAAGAATGAAAATAGAGATGGAATGGCTATTCCATTCCCCCCAACCAAGCATGCCCTTAGATTCTTACACATCTTTAGGACATAGGTCACACCATCAAAATAGCACACAACCCTATCAAACATTTTAATTTTCACCACTCCAAGTCCCATGACCTTCACTATTGACTTATTACTCAAAGTCAAATTTCCAGCCAACTCTTCTTAAAGTAAATCAAAATAATCTTTTTGATAACATATATGAGTGGCAGAAGTAGAATCTAAATACCAATCAAAATTTGCATTCATATTTTCTGAGATTGTAAAGGCATCACAATCATCACCTTCAACAAGGAAAGCACACTCACCTTTGTTCTCGTTACTTTCATCCTTTCTTGTAGGACAATTCCTTTTAATATGTCCACACCCTTTGCATTGAAAGCATTGAATATTGTTGAATCTAGACTTATCACCTTTAGATCCTTTAGCGATTGACTTCCTCCTACGAACCTCAGTTACCAATGCCAAGCCACTTGGATCTCTATCCCCTTCTTTACTTTCTTTCAAACTTCATGAGACATTAACATTGCTTGTGTTTGTTCTAACGTTATTGTATCCATCCCACATATCAAAGATTACACAAATACCTCATAGGAGTCTGAAAGCGAAGCTAGGAACAAAAGTGCCTTTTCCTCTTCTTCCACCTTCATATCAACCTTTTTCAACTGATCAATGATCACATCGAATTCATTCATATGCTTCATGAGGTCTCCATTCTCCTTCATCTTTAAGCGATACAACTTTCACCTAAGCTGCAACTTGTTAGAAAGACTTTTCGTCAAGTAAATTTTCTCTAACTTTGCCCAAAATCTTGGAGCAGAATCCTCATCAATAACATGGTTAAACACGTTATCTTCAATGCAAAGCCGAATAGTGCTCACACACCTTTACTCCAACTCTACCCATTAAACATCCTTCATGTCATTTGATTGCCTTCCCTCTTTTTCTAGCAAGGGGCGCATTACACCTTGCTGCACAAGGAAATCTTTTATCATTCTTTGTCAGTGCGTAAAACTAGTCTTCCCATCAAACTTCTCAATTGAAAAATTCGTAGAACTAATAACTTTCGACATTCTTGTTGAATCTTGAATTTAGTAAACTCGAAACTCTTATACCAGTTTGTTGTGAAAATTGCCCAAGAAACAACAAAGATAAAACTCAGAGAAATCAATCAAACAAAAAAACACAAGAATTTACGTGGTTCAACCTCTTACCTACGTCCACGGAATGAAACTATTCTTTTATTATTGAGAATTTAAAGTATAATAAATTGACTTTTATAGTTCTCTAAACCAACCCAAGATCCCTTACACATTCTTCCTCAATAACCTCCCAAGAACTCACTCAAACCACTCTAGCTCCACCTAGAGCAAAAGACAAAGTTACAATGTGTTCCCTCTCTAGAGCTCTCAAAGCACTACTTGTAATTCTAAAGTCTAGAGATCCACTTTTATACTATAAAAGTCCAAAGTAGAATGTGATTAAGACTCTATGTGAATAAAAAGTTTAAAACCATACAACTACTCAATGTTGTACACAAATAAGAATCCTAATTAAATAAGATCTAGAATTTTAGTAAACTTAAAACTCAACATTTTAAGTAAAATGACTGATATAACTTGTAAGAAATGAGAATTTAATTAAGTTGTGTCGTTGTAATGTCGAACGATACCATGTCAACTAGTTGTCAATTTGAAGGATAAGCACAGTCAAAATCCATAAACAAAGATAATTCGGTGCATTGAACATCTCGAGCGCATTTCCACACCCCTTTTCATTGGCAATGACATTTCATAAGGGTTTAGATTGTCAAAATCGACCCCCAAAAGTCGATAGAACCAAGAAAAACCCATAGTGCCTAGCACTACCAGGTTCCTGGTATAAATTCAAATTAAGATAACCTGGGAATTTAACAAAATTGTTTTCCACTTCTTTTGACATCAATTGTCCTAGAGTTGGAATAAACTTTCCATATCCTCGAGTTTGGATCATGTTTGCCACAATCAATTCCATTGTTAGATAAACTTTCCATGTTTTCTTTGTCCTCTTGGATGATGTGCTATACAACTCACTGCCATAAACTCACTCATATTAGATTTTGCATATCTTCTACCAAAAAAGCAATTTGTAAGAGTACTTATGTCTCGTAGATAGATATTGTTAATTGTTCTCAAATTGCTTTCCTAAAAACGAGAACAATCTCATTGTTGTGCTAGGCATCTTGTAACAAAAGCTTCCCAAAATAGCATCTATACAGATTCATATTTCCAAAGGAACATTGTCTGCAAGAATCGATGACTCTTTTAATAAGTATACATATAAGACAAAAATTGAATAACACTCAAGTTGTTGCTTCACAAATTTTCCCAACAGTGTGAATTCATCAATCTCCTTCACTTGTGACACTAATAGACACAATGGATTACAAAATGTGATGCTGCACTTTGATTAGCCATCAAAACATCAACCTATTAATGGTTAAACAGGGGGAATAATTTTTCAAGGTTAAAGCCAATTCTATGTATGGTAATGTTAATTTTATAATAATAAACAGGTTAGTACCGTAAAGCCTTCTCACGTCTTAACTAACAAGAACATATCCTAAAACTTAAACTCCTAACCTCTTATCTAGGACTTCTTCAAAACCCTTCCAAGCACCATCAAGTCATTGATCCCTGGTCTTAATAGCTTTCCTTGAATGATCTAACAATGAGATATACTTTAATTTTAATATGTACAACCTGACACCCCATGTCAAGAGTTTGAAACTTTAACCAAGTTTCGTGTAACGCTTTAGCTTTATGTACGTAAGATTAAGTCTGCCTTAATGAGGATTCTTGAATATTGACGCAGAAACGCAAAATAAATAAATATGAAAAAAGAGATTGGGAAGGACAAATAAGTATTATCACTCCAATGAGAGAAAACAAAATACCTAAGATCTAAACACAAAAGTAAATTGCTTGATTCAGCAAACATGATTTGATTACCTTACAATAACTCCTATAGGTGCTATTTATAATAACCTACTTGACCTAAATTTAGTATGCAAATAAAAATAAATATGAAAGTACCTAACCTAAACTTTTTTGAAATACAAGAAAAGTAAAGTTCTAAAACTACACTTACTTGATGAGCAAGTAATCAACAAGAAAAACTTTATTTTTGGAGACGACAACTGATGGACCCTTGCATGTGGTTGGCTCAACAGTCTACGTGAGTTGGATTGTTCACGAATCTGCAAACTGTGACATTCTCCTCCACTTGATTTAGGCAACGCCCTCATGGTTTCTCTCCACCACAAGTCTTCATCGAATTCCCCACAAGAGTCGTGGGTGTGTTGAAGGCAATTTTTCTCTAACCATATCGAGGAACACTTCTTAATTAGGATGTGTTTTGCCATGTGGATTTCTAGCTCGCAACTAGCCAGTGTCATCCAAGTACATAGCTCTTATGTGTGCAATGCCTCCGTTTGCGACACATACAAGATTTGAGCTTGACGCGTAAGTAGTGTTAAAACTCAGTGAATCAAATCTCTTTTGTCCCATAAGGAAATCGCAAAACACATCTTTTGAGTACTTGTCTATCATCAATTCATCTAACCTCACATTGTGATGAATTCACGAATCCCCCGTGTTGTGCCATCCTTTGCGAAGCTTATAGCTATTGACCCCAGTTGCTCGATGCTATCTTTGACCCATTCGAAGTTGCTCCACACCTCATGATTGATAACCATCTCACTGCGAGATACACGATTATCCAATACTTGCAAGATGTCCTTAGACTCATAACGCTCCGTGGCACGTGTATACGTAGTTTCCCTGTTTGCAACGCTCACACCATCTTGAACCAAAAAGTTCAAGCAAGACGTGCTTTGGTCACCAATTGATGTCATTCTCTCTCTCAATCTTCAAACCATGTGATACCTAACTTTAAAAAGCGTGCCTCTAAAACCAACTATCACGAGCTTAGAACTTTAGTCAAGTTATGTGCGACGCTTTGACCTTATGTACGTAAGACTAAGCAAACTTTAACAAGGATTCTTGAATATTGGCACATAAACATAAAGAAAACAAATATGAAAAAAGAGATTGGTGAAAATAAATAAATATTATTGCTCTCATGAGATAAAAACAAAGTACCTAAGATCTAAGCACAAAAGTAAATTACTTGATTCGACAAACTTGATTTGAACGCCCCATAATGACTTCTAAAGATGTTATTTATAATAACCTACTTGACCTAAACTTGGTGTGCAAGTAAAAGTAAATATGGAAGTATCTAACCTAGACTTCTTTTGATTACAAGAAAAGTAAAGTCTTAAAACTACACCTACTTGATGAACAAGTAATCAACCAGGAAAACTTTATTTCTGGAAAGTATTCTAACTGCCCTAGAATACTTTGCTTGGCTGTTTAGGCAGTAGCCGATGGACCCCTACATGTGGACTACCTCAACACACACACACACACACACACACATCTGACTCTAGGTAAAGAAGTTGGAAGTCAAAGCCAAAAAGGTAAATGAGGATAGGTTTCTTCTAAGCGCACACACACACACACACACACACACACATACACATCTGACTCTAGGTAAAGAAGTTGGAAGTCAAAGCCAAAAAGGTAAATGAGGATAGGTTTCTTCTAAGAGTTGTGATCTTCCAAATTTATTTACCAGATAAAATGCTGTCCATTGACACTAGCAAGACCAGACATCAGGGGAGGATGGCTCCTCATAAATCTTATACAACCCAACCCAACCCAAGGCAAAAATGGTTTGAGCAGCTCTTCACTCCTTCTTTGTATATTTTGATATAGATTAAATGCAAGATGAAAGTTCTACACTTGCTTATGGTGTATAATTTGCCTTACAGATTCGAAACAAGTTGTGAATGCTAACCACGGTCAGAGACATTAAAAACCAGTATCAACACTCTAAAGTCTCACAGTCTCTAACATATAAACGACTCACTTGAAAAGGTAGAGGTACCAAATAGTACTTCTTTAGACATGGGAGTATAGTTTGTACACAGGACTCTCCATCTGCAGCCATGATATGAAACGCTCCCTTTCTATCATTTGTGAGAAACATATGCCATGAAACAGAAACTAGAAAGGATGGCAACTTGCAAGCCCTAAAGAACATAGGACATGCTTGGTTGGGGGAAATGGAATAACCATTCCTCCCCTATTCTCATTCTTGAGATAAAGCTGCATTTGGTTTAATAGAATGACATAGAGTAAATGTTGCACAAATAGTTGTAAAACAAAGAAGAAAACTCAAAATAAATGTGTAAGGTAAAATATAAACTTCTTTGCTTTATTAGAATTGATATACAGGGGATTGATATTCAATACAGTAAGGATAAGTTATTCATCAAGAACAAATGCAATTCTGGAAAGGCATGACATAGGTATACCAAATTACAATTAACTACAACAACACCATCATGCCCCATTATCAATCCCCTCCCAAGTATATCATTCATCAGTTTCTACCTATTCAAAGATCAAAACCACTCCAGTGTTCATTCTAATTATGATAATGAATTATACCAAAACCAAACCAAATAAAAGAGAAAGATGTAAAGACTTTCCTTTTTAAGCTCTGGGGTCCATTCCCTGTTGCCAAACATAAACAAGCTCATCCCAGCCAGTACTAGCCATGAGTCCATCAACAAGCACACTCAGGTCCACCCCAACTGCGAACTCTGTATGATGATCATACCTTCCAACAAGTGCATCTTCCACCATAAAATCCCACAAACAAACCGTCATATCATACGAACAAGACACAATCAAATTCCTCCTATGCGGCGAAAACTTAATCTTCCTAACAGCATAACCGTGACCATTAAGAACTGAAACCGGCACCCTATAATTCCTAACATCCCAGATTTTAATGCTCTTATCTACACTTGCACTAGCAATCAAACAATCATCATACTTATTCCAATCACAAGACAAGATTTCGTGTTCGTGACCCGGGATTATCATCGTTGAACCGGGTTCTCTAACGTCCCAGATTCTTACCGTACAGTCACCTGAAGCCGAGGCGAAAACATCGGCGTGTTTGGGGTTCCACGAGGCGGAATACACGCAGTACGCATGTTCCCGAAAAGTGCGGAGGGAACCAGGGCGGTCGAGGGTCCAGAGCTTGACGGAATCGTCCCATGAAGCGGAGAGGAATGAGTCGCGCCGCGTGGGGTTGTAATCTAGACCGTGGACTTCACGGGCGTGTTCTTTGAGGGAGCGGAGAGGGTTGGAGTGAGGAGGGAGGGCGGTGTCGTAGATTTTTATGGAGCCATCGGCGATGGCGGCGACGAGGACCGAGTCGTGCGATTCGGACCAAGCGACGTCATAGACTCCGTCGGCGGTGTCGAAGGCGATGAGTTCGTTGATGACTGGGGAGCTCGGGGACAGGTCGATGACGTGGACACGACCGTTGCCTAATATGCCGAAGTTTTGGGCGGTTGCTACGGCCAAACGGGACTCGTAAAAGGGCGAGAACTTAACAGAGTAGCCATTGAACGGGGTTTTGAAAACAGGCATCGTTGATATTCAGTATCCGGAGTGTTGACCGTACAGCGAAGCAGAAAAGATGGGGACTTTCTTCCGGGATTTGATATTTTGGTGGGTATAGATTTGGTTTTTCTAGGTTTTGGATGAGGTTGGTTGCAGAATTGCAGCTCAACTTTACAAAGCTGTCCCGGGAATTGCCTTTTCTCTGGGCTCAATTGGATTAAAACCTGAGAATTGGCCAGATTCTGTAGAACAAACTTGGGCTCAACAAATGTCTTTTATAGCAAATGGGCCAGATTTGGGGCTAACTTTGGTGACCGATCAGAGCTAAAAAGTAAATATCCTTGAATTTTAATAATATAATAATTAAAAAATTTTTAAACTATTTAAAAATATTAACTAATAATTGATCAACAATTATTAGTGGTGCTAACATATCATAATAGATTATAATATAATATAATAACATGATTGTATGATATTTTGATTTTCTATATCAAGTCACGTCATTATCATATTAATACTATGTGAATATAAAATGATAAATAATATTTTAATTAATAATAATTAGTCAATGATTAATAAAAAGAGTATATTTTATCAAAAATAAAAACTTAAGAATTTAATTAATCATAATAGAAGAAATAATAAAAGCGCTCAATTCTTTTAAAATAATTCAAGGTTTTTTCAAATATTATACCTTTACTTTCAAAGAAAAATTATGCCCATAAATACCAAAACTCACTATGGGTTGTATGGTAAAAAATGTTGTGGTGCGACAGAGTAATAAAGTTTCAACAATCATGCAACCTGTCTCAGGGGATTTCTTAGAATGAGAAAACAATAAATTAGGTCTCTTAAAGTAGTGATTGTTTTAGGTATAAATTCAATGTCTTTTGGGCAGTCACTCAAGTATGAATTTTGTAGGTTGTTGTTAAGGAGTTAGAAGGGCCCTTTGCCTTCAAATTTTGTGGGGTGCTAGACGTGGAGCGAGGAGGGCGACCGAAGGAGCGATCAGGGGAAGCTGGCCTGTCCGGTTTGAAATCGGCAGTACACAACAGCCTGGAACAGTACACTTGCTGATGCCTGCCTGCCCCAACTGCATTGTCCCCTAAACTCACTCGCCCAATTTTTGGGTTGGCCTCACTCTTTATATTGGGCTCAGAGGAAACTCTGCCCTAACGGGTTTACTTCAATCTACTAATTTCTTTGCCTTGATATTTAGAAGTATTACGTTCGAGTATCGGTGCCCTCTAGTCGATACTATTTAAAATGTAAATTTTTAACAAGGTGAGTGAAAATTTACATATTTATGGTTTTTTTTTTAAATCATGATTTTATATATAATGAAGGAGAGATTACGAAAATGTCGAGTCAAGTCTAAAATCATAAAAAAAAAATTAAAAACTCATATAAGCATTATAATTTTCACTCGAAAAAACGATGTCATGAAAGAAACAGCTATCCACCGAAAATATTTACCCAAACCCAATCCTCAAAGAAATTAAAAAAGAAGAAAAAAAACAAAATTATATATGCCTTTATAATTAGGTTTTTTTCTGCTCTATTTTTTGGTATTAAGTACTACAAGAATGAGTCTATTAATACTATGCTGGTACTTAGAAAGGACAATAGAGTTTTAAACAAGACTAAAGCAAGTAGTCGTAATAAATAATAGCAAGCAACATTTAATTCATGAACTCTTTTGTACTCTTCTTTTTATATATGGAATTAATAAACAAAGACCCGCAAGTTTAGAAATGGTGTTGAAGTCAAGTCGGCCAGAATTGGAGTTTTCCTAAACAACCTCATTGATGAGGTTCGGTTTCATTTGACCCCATTATTTAATACTTATCTTCATGCCTTTCCTCGAGGCAAAATTTATTGGTAGGTAACAAAATATCGAAACAAAAATACAAAATTATGTAACAAATGTGAAAAAAAAAATATTATCGGTTTAATCAATATCACGTCAGCATAATTAATATTAGATTAATATATAATTAATATCATATCAATATAAAAGTATCACGTCATTCAATAATAGAGTTAAAATTTCACATTTAAGGAGTGAATAAAAAGTAAGTCAATCATGAGATCTTAGGACATTAGGGTTTGAAAAATAATTCTATTGTAATATGTTTTATTTTAGTTATTAAATCTATTAAAATTAGTAGATAACTAATTGCTGTGAAAACATCTCACTAGACAAAAAAATTATTATAAGCGTAAAATTATAAAATTAAAAAAAAATAAAATATATTATGAAATTTTAAAATTTTTAAGAGGACAAGGACCCTATAACGCCTCATTTCTTCCATCACTAACGTCATCTTAATCAATGTCGTGTCAACTTGGTCAAACTTTAGAAAGTGTAGTTAACAAAATTAAAATTTGAATTGATGTTAACAAATTTGAAAAAAATGTAAAAAATCAATTTATACAAATTATTGTAGAGTGATTAAATTTACATTTTTCATAGAGAGAGACTAAAAGCATAATTTGACTAATTTTTTTTATCTCTATATTTTTTTTAAACCATTTGATAAGAAAAAAATTTGTTCTATGTGTAGTATACTCAAATGGTATTTTTGGAATAAAAATGAAAACATAATAAGGGGGGAAAGGCAAAGGAGATGTGAATTAAATCAATCTTGAATATGAATTGATTAGTTTAAGTGAAGAAAAGGAATTTGGTCCAAAAGAGCACATGACTAAAAGTACAGTCTTTTTGCCCAATGTGATTGATGTTTAATTTGAAGGGACCCATATTTTAACATCTAGTAATTTGTTTAATCATAGTTAAGGTGATTAAAGGGTCTTAAAGTATGGTAGGACAGTCAAATAAGTTCTCATGAGAAAAAAAGAGACAATGGATTTGGTGAGCTAATTCAGCAATCAACAAGAGAGGGAAGGGTTTGGGGCAAGATTCTTTGATAGGGTGCAATACAATACCAAAACCCTTCAAAATTCAATGGACCCTCTTCTCTCCATACTATCACATGTTGCCCACTAACATCTACATCTGAACCATTTAATTGGCGGGCCACAGCTTGGATGGGACATTACTCAAATTAACAGGCAATCAAACCATTTAAACAGTTTTTAACTACCTTGTTTTCTTGTGGCAAATCCTCAATGTGGTCACAACACTTAATTGGTTGGCCCCTAGTGAAAATGAAAATATGCACATCAAATCAAAGCCAATTTAATATCCTCTTTCAAGGGATTAGCTCGATTTTTTTTTTTTTTTACTTTTTGGTGGTCATGATGTAGCTTTTTGAAATTTTCATGGTTACTTGCAAAAGAATCTTTTAAACTACTGTATGTGAAAGGGGAACTCAAGACAATCACTCTCACATGAAGATTTTGGAAGTTAAATCAAGAAATGAGCTAAGGAGTTAGGAATTGGGATTAATTGGTGTGTGGCAAAGTGCAAGTGGGGCTGGCTACAATTCATAGTAGCAAAAAGGTCCAAGTAGTTAGACAATTACCAGAGCAGTTGAGTCAAAGCACTTCAAAAAAGACCCTAAAAACCACAAAGGGGAGGAAGGATAAAGTGAAAGAACTCTACCATCTAAACCTCGCTTTCCAATGAAAGCCACAACCCACATGATCTTGCTTGGGGATATTGGAAGATCACAACCCCCTCTCAAAAGAAGATTTCCCTATAACCCAATTCCCCACCCCCCCTTCACACGATGCCCAATTTAACTGCAAACAAGGCCTCCCTCTCTCTCACTCACTCAATGGCCCCACACCAATACCCTCCTCACCTAATATCAGGGGCAGTTTCGGCCTTGGAAATTACACGTGTCACAAGCTGATTGAAGCAAGTGTCCTAGGCCACCACCTGGCAGGAGGGTCTTGTCCTGGCTTAGTTGGCAGTCCCAATCATGCAGCAACATGTGTCAGCCCTAAGCCCTCCAACCTTGCAAAACCAAAAACCCAAAAATTATTGATCTTATTGAAGGGAAGGAAGATGGGGGCCCTAAATGATGGATCCAAAAGGCAAAGTACAGAGTGAGGTGCAATTATTCATGCCATAGATTTCATCCTAAGCAAGTGAAGAAAAAATTCCCTCAAAAAAGCAGAGAAAAAGGAACCCAAAGAAAAAAAAAAAAGAAAAAGCTAAGAGTATATAATAAAAACATCATTTGGTGCAAATTTTATTTTTTTTTCTTTTATGTGACTGATTCCCACTCTCTTTTGAGTTAGCTAAGGCAAAAGAAAAAGAGACTTCTCTTTCTCTTCTTATATTTCTCTCTTTCCATCACTTACATCCTCCCTCCCTTTCATCTCAACTTTCTCCTCCTCCTCCTTCTTCTCTCTATGAGAGACCGATACCGAGGGAGAGAAGAGCCATGAAGAACACCATCCGGTGCTGCATCTCTTGCATTCTTCCCTGCGGAGCACTCGATGTGATTCGCATAGTACACTCCAATGGCCGCGTGGAAGAAATCAGCGGCACCATCAAAGCCAGCGAGATCATGAAGGCTCACCCTAAACACGTGTTAAAGAAACCCTCGTCTCCTGCCGATGATGGCATGGTCCCGAAAATCGTCATCGTCCCACCAGACGCAGAGCTCCAACGTGGGAAGATTTATTTCCTCATGCCAGTCCCTTCAACACCCCAAAAAACCCGATCAAAATCTTCCTCGACAACCAAGAAGAAAAAAAGAGAGAGTCTTGACAACAGCAACAGCAGCAGCAACAACAACAGAAACAGCAACGGCGGCAACAGCAACAGCCACAGCCGACAGCACCGTCACAGCCGAAGCATGAGCAACGCCAACAAGAACAACAGTATTTCAATGTCGAATCTTTTGATATCGGATCAGTACTTGAGTGAGATACTTTCAGAGAAGTTGTCAACGCAAAGGGATCGAAGAAGAGGCCGAGTTGGGGTGTGGAGACCACACTTAGAGAGCATCTCCGAGACGCCGAACGATGCTTGATGAGTTGAAGTACGCTCTATTATGGATTGTAAAAAAATGGGGTTTACAATTTTCTTCATATTTTCATATGATTCATTTTTAGAAAGAAAAAAAAAAGGTACATCCATCCATTAGGGTTCAAGAGGAACAACTTCCTATTCCTTTTCTCGTTTTCCTTTCTCTACATTTCTCTTCTGCCCCTTTAATTTTCTTTGAGCCTTGTATATATAGGCATAGAGGCAAAATAATGCAAGAGAACAAAAAAAAAAATTGAGCTGTAATTTGGAAATTGTGGTGATAATTCTTATAACACAGTTGTGGGATCTTGGGTCTGGATGCTTTGCCACAGTTACCAGATTTTTAAGTGTAATTCAAGTGACAAATCTCTTGGAAGTTGTAATTTTGTAAATGCTGAGAGAGAATTTGTGGGATTTTGTTTTTGTTAGTGCCTTAGTGGGGGAGGGTGGAAGAGTTATTACTTATAATATCCCAAGGGAAAAAATTTGAGAGGATGTTTTACTTAGAGATGATAGAGATCTTACTTGTACTATTGAGCAACTTAGCATAATTTTGTATGTGAAATATTGAATAAGATTTTGATTCTATATATGGTGATTGTGATATGATACTGCCAGTGGGAGAATAATCACCATGTTAACATTTTGCCCATAATTTGGTTTTTATCAAGATAGGGTAATTCATAGGTGTGTTTGCTCATCATTTTGGAGTGATGAATGATGCAAGTCCTTCGTCGCTTTCCAATGGTGGATAACTTAGAATTTGACATGTCGTTTTCTTTAATTATGATAAATAATATAATTTCAGATTTCCAAAGGGTTATTCAAATTGTGTTTACATAACTTTGATAATAATTTTGTTTAGTACTAGAGGGTCTTTGATCCGTACGTAATTAGCCTTCATATTTGAAAACAAGGGAAAGTCTTTTTGTTAACATAAAATCTCAGAGCAAACGTCTTGTTTTTCAATAAGAGAAAGGGAAGGGAAGTTTAATTCTAGCCAAGAATTTCCCTTACTGAGCAATCAAAATCTGTGGATTAAATCAAAAAAGAAAGAAGGAAAAATTCAGTCAATTTTGATACGTCTAAAGCCAAAGATAAAATCAAATCAGTACCATTCTTTCTTTATATGTACACTATTTTCATGAAAGGGGACACTTCATTGATAAGTGATAGATCAGAGCACATGATCAAACCTTCGTGTATATATGCGAGGTTCCACAATCCAAATCAAAAGGGGAGGCCACATGATCATGCTTTAATATGCTAGAGCCCATAAATATTCATGGCGCAGGGAATCACAATGAAATATCCCCATCAATTGAAATGAAATTTGTTTATTTTTATTTATTTAAAAAAAAAAGAAGAAGAAAAAGAAGACAGAAATTGTTTATTGAAACTCAAAGTGACTTTGAGGTGTAAGGAATAATAGACCCACATAGCTTTTTCCACCATAGAATAATTATAATTGCAGTTGCACTTGCTAGCTTGCACTAACAAAGTGGGCTTTGGAAGTAGAGGAGGAGGCATGTCTTTCAAGCATTTTTGTTCTCTTACAAGATGATTATTAGATGGTGCCAACAGCATCCTGTAAAGCTAAATTAACAGTAGAGTTTGACCTATTTATTGTCTGGATTTATTGCTGGTGGAATTTCAGTTCAGCTAGGCTTCATCATCCGCTCCTGGAGTAATCAAATCCCATTTTTCCATTTTATGTTCCTCTCTCCAATTTTTTTTTAATTTTTTATTTTTTTGTGCTTTTTCCAGTCCCACCATCTGGGGCCAACAAAAAGGTAACAGTAGTTGGATAGATATCATTGGAATTCAATCTATTTCAATTGATCCCTTTGGCATGTCAGAATTGCAGTTCATTTTTATCAGCTTCATCCAGTAAACTATTTAGTAGGTCTTTTTCCTCTCTTTTCCCCCAACCCCTTTTTTCTTTTATAGATGAAACCTTTTTCCTATACTTTAGTATATATGATAAAAGTTTTTCTAGAGCCAAAACCAAAAAAAAAAAAATTGTCAATATTATAAGCTACCTAAACTTCTGTAATTAGTCTTCACTGTTATTGAAATTTTAACTTGTACTAGAGATCGTTTTTGTGATCTTTTACCCTTCCTTCGTTTCCTGTTCAGACCGCCCCCCCCTCTTCGTCCTTTGTCTTCACCTTTTTATCTTCTCTTCCATGTGGGGAGCTTTTCAAATCTCAAAGCCACTGTTTGCCGACAAACATAGGAGGCCAAATTATGGGACGAATGATCCATGATTGGACTAACCAGTACGGGGCCGAAGGCCATGGCATATGTAATATATAGATTAAACAAGCCAGGAAGAAGTATTTCCAGGGCAAAATTCGATCCAAGATTACAAATTCCAAAACCCCTTTTTGAGGGTTTCAGCCATGGGATTTGCTATAACATCCATGCTAAGCAACTTCTAAAACTGGGAAAATCAATGTATAAGAAACAAGTTAGCTCCTTTTGTGGGTGCAGAATACTAGAACCATAAGTTGGGGAAATGCTGAAAAGGAAAATATATATATTACAATAATTCAAGCGGCGGGGGGCGCCTCTCTTTGCACTTTGTTATAATATTATCGATTTGTTAAAAAGGGTAAAGGGTCGCTATCTCTACCTTTTTATAATCTGAATTCTTTTATAGTGTTGGTTTGTTTATTTTCTTTTGCATTTGCTTCACAAAAATTTAACATCACCCCATGTTTTATACCTCCAATTTTCGATCAAAATCCTCATGCTGGATAAAATGGTTCCAAATTGGATTGTCAATCTTGTCGTCACCCATCTTTACAAGTGGCAGATTCAGAAATGGGGCCACTGCCATTAACCTACACATAAGCTATGTATTTACACACACTCTATTAGTACTATTATTTTCTTTTTCCTGTTAAATTTCTGAAAACCTTTCCTTCGTCCAAACTTGGGTTGGCCCCCCCTATGCCAATACTTTATGGTTGATGTGACTGTACACAAATCTTTATAGCATTGGCTTGTTGAGGAATATGTATTAGTTTTTGAAAGCTTTGAATATATATATATATATATGTATGTATGGGACGATTGGCTGTCTTTAATTTTGGTCAATCACTCGATCTTATCTACGGAGTAGAATATCATTAATAATTGATCAGAATATTTTGATTTAAAGCTTTCATCCGTTTCCAAATTTTCTGGTGGAAGTCATTGTTCAACAATTGGGGTTGGAGGATTGACAATGACTGCTAATTAATATTGATTTCTATGTATGCTTTTAACTGGTTTAGCTAAAGCTTGATTGTAAACGCGAAAATTAAGAATTTTGTTTCTGTAGGAGCTTAGCTCTATTGCCATGTCACGTTGATATTTATGTAGGTATGTTTGAGCTGGAAAAAAGAAAGGATATGAGCAAAAGCAAAGTACATTTTTTTTGCAGTCTAAACGTCTCCCAAAGCTTATCAAAAGGGCGACAAAAGGAGGTCGTCATCTTCAGCTAGATTTTGTTCTTTCTGACATGTAACCCACAAGAAAAAATAAAAAAGAAAGAGAGAGGCAAAGTACTTGCTTATGGTTCTTGGACATGGAAAGGCAATTAAAAAACATCAAGATAAATGGCTTTTGAACTTTTAATTACACCCTGTATCACATATATATATATATATATATATATATATAAATATATAAATTTGCTTACAGTACTCGGGGTTGTTGCAGCAGAAAAAAGCACCTTATCTCTTTCTTTCTGGTCTCTTGCTACATCTTGTATTGTATATATATTTGTACATTTCAACAAAAAAGAAGAGAAGAATTATCAAAACCAAAACTATCAAGGGATGTAAGTTTCCATCTAGGCAGTTGAGAAATGAGAAGCACATGAATAAGTTCAAAGGCAAAAGGTCGACATCAAACAAAAGCCATTCACAAACTTGAGAAAATCAAAGGGCAGAGTTTGGCGAGCCGACTTTGACATGTATATAACTTCAGGACTACACGTTTTTCTCTAATCCAATTAGTCAAGCTTGATAAAACTCTTCCCCGAAGCTTCAAAACTGCGTCAACAGTTCTTTGATATTTTGACAAGCACAACCAACCAACTCCTAACAGTAGATTTTATCTTGACCTTGATCCATGTTTAATTCACATGTAAATATTGGGGTTGGAAAAAGACGGAGTAAACGGGGGTGGTTCGAGTGGGTTCATTTATTGCTTTAATTTGTTTAATTACTACCATTTGAAAGTACTGTCAAATAATTTCCAAGACAAGCAGCCCTGTGGGATTTTGCTTTTGTCAACATAAAATTTTCACGTGTTGTTTTCTCGAATTGACATTGCCTGCACCAACCGCAATTATTAGAGGTTTCTGTGTACGGTTCCTTGTTCATAGTAGTACATATGATCATGCAACCCTTTTTCAAGTTGAAAATTCTCTTGCACACCATTTTAAGAAGGAAATCCCACGTCAGACATTTATATGTTAATTTAAATTGAAATAATTTATCTGTCCCGACTTTAATTAATAGAGAATATATTCGTGTTATATACTAGTATTAATTGGATTTACCCGAGTTTGCATGTTTTATCTTGAGGGGGTTTAAAACAAAAGGTACAAAGGCAACAGAGTTCAGATTGAAATTCAATGGGAGGAAAATTATTGAGTCTGAAATTGTTGGATTTGATTAGGGATTCCTTAAAGCAATTATTGGGTTTGAAAGGGTTGTGAGGTTGTGCTTTTTAGTGACTCACCATTGAGTAGCATATTCATTTTACATGACATGACTTGCTCTTACCCACTTTTGTATTCAATATGCTCATCTGATCAGCAATGCCTAGTTAGCACACTTTTTCTTTCGTTTACTAATTTTTTTCTCCAACAAGGGACGGTTGGCAGAGATGTTGAAGAGGCAGCAGCAGAGCAGCCTAAGCAAGGCTTAGGGAATAGGGAGCCCTAAGCCCAACATTTTAGGGCTATGAGGTGGACCATCTGATTGCAGGCAATGTTCGACGGTGGAATTCTCTTTTTATACCTAAATAAACTTTGGGTTTTTAACTTTAGTCGATTTTAAGTGCTGTATAATATATGTACATGGGGCCTTGTCTCCCTTGCTAGAGTCTAGACCAATAATAGCAAAGTAGTAAATGTCTTTTTCATGCTCAAAGCCAATAATACCAAGAGTACAAAGGAGATACACTGGTTCAACTTTAGCTCATTTAACCCTATTAATTAGTCATTCTCAACTTACCATATAAAACTGAGCATTTCAATTATGATCATCTTGGCCTTGAAAATTGAAGCACGGGGAGACATTTCAATAGATGATGATATCGAGGCACAAAACTTCGCCCCAAATTTTATGGGTCAAAAAGCAGGGCTTTGAGGGACACGTCAAAGGGCCCAACACGGCCTGAAACACTTTGCCAACAATATCGGGCAAACCCGAACCGCGAGTGAAGGACAGGACGCTATCCGGAACTCTTTCAAGGCCCTGTTTTTTTAAAAGGTTTTTTTTGTAAGTTCAACCGCATCGGTCTATTTCCCGTTCCGTTCCCGGTCAAACTAGGGAGGTTGAGAAAAACAATTTAAAAAAGGGAGAAATAGGAGCGGTAATGGAAACAACGACGTAACCAATAGGCAATTGTTGGAAGCTAACGGCGCCGAGAGCTGAGTCGAGCCGAGGCCAAAGTTAGAGTCCTTGCGGCTTACGAGTCAGTCGGCAGCCGGCACATCACTGCCGCTCATCAACATCATCCCAAACATCGACGCAACCGGTGCTCCCTCCCCCACCTCTTCTTCCCTTTTTGCCCCTTGAAACCAACGCTGATATTCAGCTTTGGGCCCTATGGAAACGCAACACGAGAATTTTCTTTATTCTCCTCTCTGGTGAGCTACTAGCCCACCACTTCATACAACATGTAATTACATCAAATTATTCCTGAAAAGTAATACGAAAAATCATTTGTGTACGTAAAAATGGAATACGGTAGAACAAAATTTGGTCACTTTGTTAAAGAAGTCAAAGATGTTCTTAATTTTCCATGGGGAGAGGAATATTGAAACCCAACCCACATGTTTGTGGCTCGACATTGCATGTGGTATGTATTGGTACATGTCATTGAAAAAGAGGCAGCAAGGCACGTTGAAGCAAAACCTTTATTCATCACGAGCTGCTTGAGACGCAGAGGGAAAGAAAAAATTTAAATTAAAAAACATAAATTTGAGACATTTAAAATAAAAATGAAATGACACAGAAAACTAAGCAATGCAAGCAGCTAAAGAATCTTCCAAATTGGGATTGATCCGGATGATCCACCCGACGACCAAAAAAATTAGGCAACCCCTACCCCTAATGTAGAAAGCAGGAAGGACACCTTCCCCAAATGCCTACGACTTTTCCAATATGTGATCTCCACTTGGGAGGAGGGGAGTGGCTTATTTATTTTAGTAGGAAAGAAGAGTTTAAGTTCAGCTGATTGGTGGTATAAGGAATCTATCTTATCCACGAACAGAAGCGAAGGCTTGCACTTTTATTTTTGGCCTGGGAGGAGTATGTAATAGCAGCCCATAGCAGGGCCAGGGCAGCAGCAAAAAGGAAACGTCAAAATGCCAACTGGACTAGTAGCCGAGCCGAATCCGATGATGACCCAAGCTACCAGCCCACCTCACCTCACGCGCTCACTCACATCCCGGCGACGCTCCCTCACCTTCTTTCTATTATTCCCTTTCCCTACTCTCACGCCCCTCTCATGTGTCCGGCGCGTCATCGCCGAACCGACCCCTACCTCTCCTTTTTCTTTTAACCTTTCCCAATCAATAACCTAAATCTCCCCTACCGCCCCAAAAACAAAAACCAACTCCACCCCCTTCTCCCCACCCTCAATGGGCGACCTTACCGATTCCCTCACGCCGTCAACTACCCCCACGCCTCTTTCCACCACGACCCACTCGCGTCCGCTTCCTGTCCGTGAAGATTGTTGGTCGGAGGAAGCTACCTCCACCCTCGTCGACGCTTGGGGTCGCCGTTATCTCGAGCTTAACCGTGGGAACCTTCGCCAGAAGGACTGGCAGGATGTAGCTGACGCCGTTAACGCCCTTCATGGTCATACCAAAAAGACGCATCGGACCGATGTCCAGTGCAAGAACCGGATTGATACCATTAAGAAAAAATACAAGATCGAGAAAGCTCGTGTTACCTCCTCTAATGGAACCCTAACGTCATCTTGGCCTTTCTTCGAACGCTTGGATGCTCTTATAGGATCCAATTTCTCCGCTAAAAAGCCTTCGCCGTCGCCTAAGATATCACCGAAGCCATCGCCGAGGTTGTCACCGAGGATCCCGGGGTCTCCTCCTGTGGCTCTCCCGCTTCCGATGCCATACAGGAGGACTCCGGCGTCGGCTACGGTTGTCGCTCTTCCGCAGAAGAGGCCGGCGGACGATGGATACTTCAGGAGAAACTATTCGGCCGTCGCGGCTGCTGCGGCTGCTGCAGCTGCGGAAACTGATGAGGAAGAGGGGGAGGAAAGCGAGGCAGAGGAAAGCGAAGGAGAAGGAGAGGAGAGGGAAGGGATGAGTAGATTGGCCAGAGCGATAGAGAGGTTTGGGGAAGTGTATGAAAGAGTGGAAGGGGAGAAGCTAAGGCAGATGGTGGAATTGGAGAAGCAAAGAATGCAATTTGCTAAAGATTTGGAAGTGCAGAGGATGAGGATGTTTATGGATACGCAGGTGCAGCTTGAGAGGATCAAGCGTGGCAAACGATCCTCCGGGTCCAGTGGTGAGGCCTATTCTTCCTCATAAAAATCTTGTTCTTTAGCTTTATGTATAATTGTATTTGTTATTTGATTGATTGGAATGTATATTTTCATGTAATGGATTCATTTATGCTTTGTAGCTGTTGTTGCATTTTAAAAAACATTGTTTTCTTGATTAGTTGTTTTAGTGTGTTTTGGACCATTAGATGGGAATGAAATAGAAAGGGTCTTAATTTATCGAATTCTGTTCATGTTGTTTCTCATGAGGTTTTGCTCTTGTCATGATTGACGAATTGAGTGATACTACCCTCATTATGTTTGGAGAGTCTATCCTAAGCTTCAGGCGTGAGAAACTAGAAGATGTTCAAAGCAGTAATATTTAGTATTGGTAATGGACCATTTTACTTGATTTGTTGTGTGTTATGTTTACTTTGTTTGATTGATGACCATAAAGGGAATAGCCAAAGAGGCCTGTGGGGGGTGGGGGTCGAAATCAGTAAAAAGTTTTTTTTTTTTTTGAATGATATTATATTTTGATGATATGAAGGTGTAATCTTCATTCATGGATGAGTGTTTTGGATTGGTTTGTGCTATATTTGTACAATAAACAATGATAGTTAATTCTTCAATTGGTATGCTTTTCTTCTGAAAAGGTTTTAATGCTAATTGTGGAAGTGCTGTCTTGGAACTAGTTCATTATTTTGCCGTGAAAGCTTTTTGTAGATATGAATGACGGTAGATGGTCGCTGATGCGTAGTCTGCTACTGTCTTTTACGTGTTTGATGTGTAACCTTGCATGAATCCCTGGGTTCCCTTCCTGTATTTGATAAGGTGCATTACGTGAAAGTTGCATTGTTTGATATGGATTTCAGTTTGACATTTGTTTTTCTTACTTTTACATAGATTTTATGTCATTATGGTATGGAACAGGTATTTATGTATCACAAGTTGAAGCAATTGGTGTTAATTTGGGCTTTTGGATTTTTAAAGTATGTCCAACCCCAACATCTATATACTGAGTTCTTTTAGTATGCTTCTCTTGGATTTAAGGTTTGACTTGTTTCGAACGTGTTTTACGAAAGAAAAGAATTGAATCTTGACCTCCACTGTTGCTTTTGAAATGCCATGCCTCAATGTGCTCTGGTGGCTATGTGATGTGAGAAGATAATGTGCTCAGTCATTAAGGTTTAAGATTTGGAGTTGCTTTTGATGTGGAAATTGACTGACTTGTCCGAAGTGACAAATCAAACTCTGCTGATATTTTTGTTGATACTAGCTGATAACAAGAATGCAGGCTGGTTATTGAAAAGGGGACTTGCCTAGACTTGCCTCTTATATCTGCCAAACATATCTATCCTACATAGATTAGGTTGGGAGGTTGACTTTATTTGATAATTTGTTTATTGGAATATCCTGATGCATTAAGGCTTGTGTTTTGCACTCTGCAGGTTACCATATGTAGTTGAGAGGTTTTTGGAAATTTTTATTATTTATATATATAAAGGAAAGGCAGGGGTGGGGGTTTAAGGTGTGTGTAACTTGTTTGACCAGAAAAAAAAAAGGTTTATATCTTGCTTGCAGACCATCAGGTTCAGGCTTGTTTTCACATCAACTTTTCTCTGACCCTCTCTTTTACTTTCATGGTGTATCAGCAGAAAATGGATGTTTCTCCATTGCTGGTCTGCTGACAGAGGTTGTTGGCTGTCTTTACCAACAATATCATGTGCCAAAAAGCATATTGATATTCATCAAGAGCTAAATATGCTTTAGCTTTTAAATTGCTCTCATATTTGTGGTGCACATAACACAACCTTAATGATTTTTCTGTCACTTTTCTGTATGGTTAAGAATCCTTTCCTGCTTCAGAAAAATAGGTAAAAGACTACCAATTGATGCTTGCCTTTTGCCATATAAGTTTGTTTTTGAATATGAGTCATGATGAATGGTACTGAAGTTGAACTTTTAAAGGACCTTTTAAGCTTGTCATGACTTAGTCAAAGTCATGATTATAATTATGGTCTGTACGTGGAGTCCTTGATTGATTGTAAGAAAGATAAAAGCTAGACTCAAATAGATAATGGGTACACTGTTTTTTGATGTCCCGTAAAAGGTATTGTCTGTTGTTATCTGCCTGTCTATTGCTCTTCCTTTGTGCATGCGAGTTTAAGATTGATAAACTGTATTAGATCATCTGCTATACATACTTATCTGCAAGAATTTTTGCGAAGTTGTACATTGAGCTCTGTTTAGCATAATGGTTGTCATAGGCATTCCAATACAGGGACCAACTGTTTTCCTTTCTTTGGGACCATGGTTTGACTGATTGATTTTTCAAAATCTCATCATCTTGTTTAGTTTTTGTTGTGTGATATTTCTGTGGCAAAATACACAGAAAGTTTGACTCAACCTGAAGGATTGAATCTTTGATTTGATGTATGCTTCCCTAGTGTTTTTGATCAAGGAAATGAGGTGTATTTGTATATATGGGCTACTTTTGATTGTATGTTGTCTTAACTATCGCCTGGACAGTTTTGCATTGTGAAACATCACTTTTGATTTAGAATTGATTTCTAAAGAAGGCCCATTTTTCTTTCTTGCAGACATTTATAGCTAGCCATCAGGGGAAGAGTTTTGACTGTTTTTTGCGTGGGAAAAACATGAAGAATATTGATTTTTATTCTCATCCCTTGAAAGTACATACAGTTCTGGCTGATACTGGCCTCTGAAGATAACCAGCGGTTGGCAGATAACGTTGCCAGAGTTTCTAAAGTTTCTTTCGTTTGCCTTTTCCCCTTCATTTTGGGGGGCATAAAAGAAAAACTGAACTCATTGTAATTTAATTTGGGCTGTTGAACTGGGCCTACATTTGGCCCAATGTCTTTCTTTTTTCTTTTTTAGTCGGTGCGTCCCTAACTTAAATAGTTGTTGTTAGTCTCATCTTTCTTGCAATGTACAAGATTAGGTTGTAATCAGAAACTCTTTGTTCACTCTCCCTGCCAAAGTTTTGCGACCAAAATTCTTGATCTCCCATTTCTATTGGATTTAGGCTAAAGTCCTAACTGATATGCCAGATTCAGATAGCAATCGCCAACAAGAGTAGTTTGGTTACTTCCTGATATACGTAGAAGGATATACTTCGATTGTATAACGCAAGACTCAGATGCATGTCGGACTAAACAATATGATGTGAACAACATAGTTAACCATCTTTCTGTTTCTCAACTCCATTATTCAAGAGCTATTCGTCACTAAACCGCTACAGCTAATCATGTCTCACATCATCGAGAGAGTTAGTGTCGCACTTAATTACTCTAACTGCTCTTCGTCATATAGTTTCTGTGAACAGTTTTTAGGTGCCATAAAACAAATAATGCCACGATTGTGTAGGTTAACACTACCTCTAGACCTCCATAGCTAGCACATTAGCTTAGTAAGGACTTAACATTTCCACTACCATCATGCATGCTGTTCCAGCTAAGTTTTGGCCTAGCCGGAGTAATATTTTTGTCGAGGTCGTTGGAAAGATATAGGTTTTTGAACGCCATTCTTCCTCAGACGTACAACACTTTGTCGACCTACGGTGATATTGCTTAAACATTTAAGCTAGGATGAATATTTATATATATTGTTACTCTTTGGCTCTATATATCTTCATACTCCAAAATCTGGGTACCATGGAAACTGAATATAAAGATATGTATATGCGAGTATTTTAACAAGCTAAGTGCAAGTTCAGGCGGAAGAGAAAACCACTTTCTGATCCTGCTTTAAAGAAGTAACACAAACTACACGTAATTAATGTTTGCTATATATATATATATATATATATTCTATCCTTAATTTATACGTCTAAGATAAGATGTAAGTTAACTTACAAGGTGATCTGATAATTAATTAAAATGCCATAAATAGCATGAGAAACAACTCTGACAAGCTTTGCTATGGCAAGCATTATTAGGTACAGGACTTTCCAAGTACTGCGCATGCAAAGCGATAGAACCTTAACAGTAAAGCAGTAGTGCTACAACCTTCAAACGTTTGCCTTTTTTGTATACCCATCCCCTCCCCCTCTGGTTTGGTCATTGCTGATCATCCTGCAACCCAATATTCACAAATATCAAAGGCTAACGTTAATTCTCCTGAGACATTAATTTCTCTAACTTCTACATCCAAGTTAAAGATATGGCATGTGGAAATGCTTTTAGGATCATATATAGAGAGAACATAATCAGAGGAGACAAGGGACAATCTGATACATGATGAAGCAATATCAGTGCAAAATGAGAAAGAAATCAACAATTCCTTAACCGAAGGAAACAATCACAGGATAAAAACAATGCAATTGATTCTGTAGTCCGTACCTAGCTATATGTGATTGGTAAAGAGGATAACAATATTGGATGATGATATCTAACACATTCTCCAAGGGAAACAGAATGAAAAGGATCAGTGGGAAGATAAAAATTTCACCTTTCTTTTTCTTTTTTTTTTTCCTTCCTACCAAACAAAGTGAGAAAAATATGAGTACATTCCTCCTTTTTTCTACATTCTATTCATCTCCTCTTTATTCCTTGTTACCAAATAAGAGAAAATAGTTTATTCTTCCCTTTTCCCTTCTATCAAACCTGATAATTGATGTTAGAAATGTGGTCTGAATAACATTCCATGTCTTAGTAAATTACGACTTGAAAACAACAAAAGAGTGTAACCTAAGAATAAAGGATCACACCCCCCCCAACAACAAAACCTAAAAAGGGTATAGAGAAGTTGGAATGCAAGCTTAGAAAAGTTTACGACGACTTGAATCTAGCTTGCTTGTGATCTAATTAATCATATATTTTTCCTAGACTAATTATTCGCAAGTGTCTTGAGGGCTAGGCTAAGACTTTTTCTTTGTTAAATCATAATTTCATTAAGATTTGCTCAAGTTAAATTCAGTTTGACTTAAGTTTGATACACAAATGTAGTGATGGTAACACCCACCACATCAAAACCATTCTCCCAAGCTAGAGGAGAAATGACACTTAAACAAAATCACCATTTCGAACAATAACTCAGCTTAATTAGAGAATTTATATTGTCTATCATCTTGTAATTTCTATAACAGAATCAATTAATCTTAATGAATGAGCAGACAGAACATTTCAAGCACCATCCCACAAACAACTCCTTCCTATTCACAACCCTTTTCGCCAAGGAATCGACACAATGATTCGCTAGGTTGAGACTCAAATTTTCAAAAGATTGAAACAAGTGCAATTGTTCACTGACATACTGGCTAACTAAAACATAAAGAATCTTTGATGCATTATATTGAAATTTTTAATAAATAGTAATTTTATTACATAGCTTTGACACAATCCTGAAGTAGTAGAACCTAGATAATTTTTCAATTGAATGTATTAACTTTTCTTCAATATGGTGAGATTGAAATACAAAATAAAGAATTTTTTTATTTGCTCAACATACAAAATAAAGAATATTTCTTAAAACAACACATTAGCTTTAGCTCTCATGGAGGGGAGGGGAGATAGGCACTCCTTCAAAACCCTCTAAGTTGCAAGATTTAGAGATGTCTCATTAA
This sequence comes from Theobroma cacao, assembly GCF_000208745.1. Lineage (NCBI taxonomy): Eukaryota > Viridiplantae > Streptophyta > Magnoliopsida > Malvales > Malvaceae > Theobroma > Theobroma cacao. The sequence goes on from NC_030855.1 coordinate 23,022,175, forward strand.
TCTTTTTTCTCTGTATAGATGAAAATTACCATTATTTTTATATTTTAATAGATATAATATTGATAAAATATATCATAAGTTTTTTATATATGTTCTTTTCGTTTTTGTCTTAAGCCAAATAATTTGATAACATGCTCATTCATTTCATTTTAATTTAAATAAGAAATCTGACCTTTGTCTCTCATGAGTGCTTCTCCTCAACCTCTAAACATAAGCTGAAACTCTTGAAGAATATCATAGTGAATGAAATGCCTGAAACTAAGTTGTGATTAAGTGCATTTGCATGTATTGTTATATTGATTTACACGGTGATTCTGACTGGGGCATGCAAAAGAAGCTAGCATGATCGGATTTCAACCTGCTAAACAAGTAGATGAAATGATTCAAAAATCTTAACATCTTCCAGTCCAAACTGTTCCTCCTTTATCACTGTTTCTCCAAAGGAAATGTAGAATAGAAAAAAGGGGTGAAAAGAATTTTTAAAGATGTTACTTCCTAGGACAATTGTATAGTATTAGACTCCGTACAAATCAGGGCAAGGAAGTGATCAGAAAGACCAAGGACAAGAGTAGCAGTGTTATTCTCTCTCTATTCCCTGATATTCCTCATAGGAATCAGTAATGGTAGCTTTATATATATGCACGTGTGTACGGTCTAAACTCTACTTGCTTCCAGGGTCAAGCTACTTGTCATTCACGGCATTTGTTATTTACACAAACAACAGCATTCTTGTTTTTTCTACTTTTTTTAATCTAAGTTTAATAAATTTAGTAAGCTAATTGACAAAAATCGTTTAAAAAATTGTTACTCACCTCATTAAATACCTAAGATATTACACTTATGACTCTCCCTCCACTGCATAAACTAGAACTCGAAATAAATTAATCTGTTTTTTTTTTCTATTTAATAATTCAAAATGCAATGTAATAAGATCGAAATCCCCTCCAAAAAAAAAAAACTAAAAAATTCATTTAACCAGCTGGTCATAAACCAGACAGGGGCTAGCTAAGGCCAGTTTATATTCTTTTACTTTCTTGAAAATGGAAATGAGTTACCCTTCTTCCTTTTAAACCGTCTCTCCTTTTCCAGTGATTGATTTGATCAGTGTCAGATTAAAAAATTTAAAAGTTTTGAAATCCATTGTTGGGTTGTCCCCCATGAGTACATTGGTTAATCATATTTAATACTAATCTACACACATTGCAAGTATACCACATTACCTTAACAACAAAAGAAAAAGATTATAGTACTACATTATTGCCTGTAAATATAGAAGTTTGATATATATATATATATATATTTCCATGAAAAGGTGTAATCAAAATTATTTCCCAAAACGATGTAAAACTAAATCAGTGCCCAATGCGGCTGTGAATGGAGGGAATGGCTTCAACTACCAATGAAAATGGTTTCTTCACATATTTTATTATTAATTAAGAGAAAGGAGGAATCAGCCCAACAAAAACTGAAACCATCTTTTACATCCCAACTCAATATATCTCCACCAACTCCTTGTTTGGTTTCACCACACCTTCAACATCTAGCAAAGAATCCAGCCTAATCATATAGAATGTAATCTGCTAAAATTTTAAATCACTTAAGTAGATTTGGTCTAGTGGTACTTGTTGTCTTCCTTAAGAGCGTTAAGGTTTAAGATTCAAATTCCCTTTCCTCTTTAAGTTTTCTCCAATGTACCAAAAAGAGTAAGAAAAGAAGAAGAAGAAGAGGAAGCTGTTGGATTTAAGGTTCCATCTTTCTCCCCTTTCCATTATTAGTTTTTTCTTTGAAAGGTTATGCATCTTTCTCTTCTTGGAAAAGTTAGGATAAAGCTCTCAGCATAGTACTAATGCTCCCAACAAAAATAACTCAAAGCATGGAGGCTTGTCTCTAGTGTTTAGTTTAGACTTATGTGTAAAGTATAGTACAATGTAATTGTACTTATACATATATATACATAATTAAGTAGCTAGGAAAGGATTAAGCCTCTTCTTGTCTTAGTCAAATGTTTAAGCTCTCACAAAATATCTTAATTGCCGTATTTGCCACAATTTTATAATTAATCTTTAATGTTATTTAATGATATGTCCCACTTGATTAGCCTGATGAAAAGTGTAAGAACTCCAATAATGAAACACAATCTAATTACAGCCAGGTCAAGATAAGACAGGCTAGACCATACAAATGAAGATATCACAAAATTAAAAATGTATACGTACGTAATGCCTAGATAGCACAATCCTGTTATGCATTTCACTAATTTATAAAGAAGAAATCAAAGAAGGGAGCTCCGCCAGATACGATGACAACAAATGAATTTTAATTGATTAACTGTTGGAGAATATATCCTACTAGCTATATATAAATTAATTCCACCACACGAAGGTTAAGACATAAGATAATTTTGGACCATTTTGTACGAGAAACCTTTGTTTTATTTTGAAAGGTTGGACCAGAAACCCTTGAAGGTAATTATAATGAAATTTTTGAATGTTAATTTTAATTTGCACATAAATTTCACATGAGAAGTCTGATATATATGTATATCACGTGGACATTCATGGGGAGCACAAAATCAAACAGAATCAGAAAAGAACGAAAAAACAAGGGAAAAGGTAAACAAGTGAGAAATATTTAATAAGGAAAACACACAAAACAGTGGGGTTTTTTTTTTTTTTTTTGCATGATATGAGAGAGAGAAAGCAATACAGAAAGAAAGAGAGGGGTAATCGTTGGCCTTCAATTATGGCACGTAATAGTAGAGATGGGTAAAAAGTTTGAGGTAAAATTACTTACCACACACTTCTTCACTGTAAAGGCCTCAAAGGGTCAGTGTTAGAACTTAGAATTAGGGTTTTGCAGCAAAGGGTTTAGGGTTTTACGAATGAAATAAGATCCCAACTTATGAAACTATGCTCCTTCGGTTGTAAATATACCAATGTTATGTAAATTGACTAATCAGTTCCAAATTTTTTCATGTAAAAATTTAAAGCAAAATCTAATTTTTAATTCTTGAATTTATTCGAGCTGAATTGTGTATATTTCTCTTTGTATTTTATTTATGTTGCGAGATGAAACTAGATTAATTTGAGGGCAAAGATCGAAAAGAAATTTAAGCGAAAAAACTAATATTATTATGTTATCTATATTAAAGACAATAAAATTACCATTTGCTCTGAAGAAGCCAAAGCTCCTAGCTAAGAGACCTGCTGCTGCTTGGATGACTTTGCCTCGTCGTTGGGTTTAATTAGATTCTTCTTCTTCTTTTTCTTCTTATACGGAATCCCTCTGGCCTTAGCTTGACACTCCCTCACTTCACGCAAATAAACCCGAATTGCTCCGTTTCCAAAAGGGTTTGTCTCCGATGACCCACCATGCTCCTCATAAGCAGCTCTCAGGCGTCCGATCAGTGCGTCAAGACTCCCCCAGGCTTGCCTTAGTGGGCAAGTACACGGTGCAGGCGGGTCAGGTTGTCCGAAGAAGACACAACCATGAAGGTGAACCTTAGTCTTGCCAAACTGATCAAGGTATCTAAGAAAATCAAGAACATGGTTGCAGTTACACTGTGACAGTGCCACTGGAGGCCTTTGGTTCTTCAAATACTGCCCGAAAGTGTTCCAGTCTCGCCGTTTCTGGGACTCATAACGGCTCAACGGAGCCGGCTGGGGCTGCTGGTGGTGGTTACCGGAGGACCGTGAGGACCCTTCGGCAGAAGCTTTGGCTACATCACCCGACATGATTAATTAGAATTCTTTGTCCAGAGGAATTCTTGGGTATTTTTGACAAGAACTGATAATAATAATTAAAATAAAAAAAAAAAGGTGATGGAGAGAGGGTGAAAGAATAGGGATAGTGCAGTGGAGAGAAAGACGAAAATCACATCTTTGGGTCTAACTGAGGAGACATGTTATGGGCCCTCTATGAAGGTGCTTTGTTCCTCTTTTTCTCTTCTCTCTCATTTCTTATTTCTCCTTTTCCTTCACACTGTTTGCACTAATAAACATTTTTTTAATTGTAGTGTATAATTATTGTATGCCATCATTTCTACAATCATTATCATCATTGTCATTTGAATTATTTTCATCATCATGTATCCATGAAACTTTTGGTAACTTGTTAGTCGGTGCAAAGGAAAATTGTTACTAACTCGGTTTAACCACCGTAAACCTTAGTGCCAGTTGAACTTGACTTGTTTTCCCAAAGAAAAAAAAAAACCAAAAGTTTTAGTCTCTCTGGAAGAAGTGACTAACCTGGAAAAAATTAACTCAAAAGTTGGTGGCGTTTGACTCGGTGTGTGAAAAAGCAGTTGGTATATATCAAACTAGAGTCTAGAAGAAACATGGTTTTCTGCAAAGAAGATTTCTGCAAAAAATAATTACCACTATGATCTATATCCATCACCACTAATAAAGTAATAATGACTGATCATAATACAGAATTATATGTTAGTGGTATTGCTGATGTTTCCTTGGTTTATTAGTCGATTCTTTGGGTGGATCAGTTGATGTCCTTGTCTTTCTCTGTACCTATTACCCAAACTTGCTTTTGCAAATTTTCCTTGATTAAGCATGGGAACCAGGGAATATCAGAGATACCCCTTGAACAATGCCTGAAAGTTTTAAGCTCTGCTATGCCAGGTTTTTTAGTGCATATATGCATGCATGGAAATGACAAAATATTCATCATGTGCATGCATATGATAGGAGATTACGGGTCCAATTTTTCTCTTTATTTTACTGGAAGATAGCAAAGGAATTAATTGGATCTGCAAAAGATTTTCCTGCTTTCAATTGTTGAATTCGGGAGACCAGTTTGGTATTCAGATTTGAATTAAAAGGGTATTTACTCCTTTTCCAAGCAGCGGACATGGGGTCCAAAAATTTATTAAGATAGTTTGGTTTTCTATTATTTATTTCAAATCAACAAACGCGTATGTCTACTATATGCTTGTGATCTTTTGTTTTATAGGCTAAGACCCATCATCATATCATGGGGTTTGTTAATTTGAGTTGCTGTCACAATGAAAACATTTCCAATTTTTGGGGGCAGTTGTTATTATTATTGTTGCATATATATGGTAGTACAAGTTTTTTTAACCTACCCCTTTTCTTTGGATCCCTAAATAGCAAGCCCTAAATTTAGGGGGTGGGGGGGTGGAATTACCATCTTGGGAATTTGATGACAACAAGGTACTATATCCAAGGCATCTAAGCAACTCTCTTGATGAAGAATTGAAGATCCATATTGGATCTTATTTTATCAATGAATTTCAGGAGCATGCACCCTTCCAATCTGAAATTACAGCTGTTGAATCAATCGGCCAAATGTTGAGACCGTCAACTCTGCTTACTTTAGGGAAATATATAGTGGACAAGATTCCTTAATTTCTCTTTTATTTGCACCCACAGTAAATTGATATGAAAGCTTTCCATTTTAGGCCGAGAAAGGAAAAGGAGGAGAGAGCAAAACAATACCCCCTCTCTGTGATAATAATGCTTCTTTATTAATCGGAAATGCAAATACAAACCGGTGTGGCAGAAAGAAATTAAGGATGGATCATTTTGATGCAAAATCGACAGACATCTTTGGGAAAATGGGGTCCAAAACCCTCAGTATATGCTAGTGAATAGTTATGTTTCATCATGCTGTCTGGGTTTTGACACAACCTTTTCAATATGTACCACTTATTTTGTGGCATTTCAGAGTGATTCACTGTTTCTTTTTTTATTTTTTATTTTGCTTTTCGTAAGCTTCAAATTCAATGCAGGAATAAATCGTACGTACCTGAGAAAATCAGCAAAATGGATCTTTTTGCATACCATTGAAATGGCAAAATTAGTTCAAGCTTAATTTTATCTGCTTTTTCGAGTCATGTCGTTGAACACCAAAGCTTTGCCCAGGCTCATTTGGTCATTTTGTAAAGGTCGTCAGGTCAGATACTGTCCAACCCTTCTTTTTCACGAAAGTGATTTGCAGTGAGCCTAGTACAAATGATAAAAGCAGGTTCACCAATTTTGGCAACTATTTTCATTGGTAATTTTGCTTTCACAACAGTGTTTTTTACTTTAAAGAGACCTTGGTTTAAGGGAACAATTAATGCTAGGCAAAGGCAGTCAAATTCTCAGATTGATGACCGACTCCGATCCCCGTTTTGCTATGCCCATGCATCTTCCTAACTAATAAGTCTGTCTTGGAGCAACTCCAAAGTTAAGGAGATCACTAGAAAACGTGACAATAAATTGCAAGATTCCAAGCTGAAATTGTTTGCCATAACTTTGTAGACAAGAATCAACAACTGACCCACCTCGTTGAAATAGCTGTTACATCTTGTGAAAATTTTTGCTTATAGCACTTTGGTTTTGAATATGAGCACAGCCCGCCGCGGTTACTGAACTCATATGAATGGGGATTCGGCTAAAAGACATGAGTCATGAATCATAATGCTCTCAATTTCTAAATGAAAATCACAAACTAACTCAGTACAAAATCCATTTCCAAGGAGAAATGGGAATCGTTAGCAGTGTGAAGCACATGATTAAGAGTGATTCCAAAGTAAAATGCTGCAAGCTATTGATGCTCAAAATGAAGGTACCTTTTGTCGGACTATATATATATATATATAATATAATATAATATATTTCACATATATATTTGCTTAGGCTCCTTTATGTTTTCACAAGCTCTGATCCCTTCCTTTTCATTCTACCCTCCTTTCTGTTTCAAATAATTCACGGGCTCTGCCTTGCGTACCACTATGAGAAAACCAGATGACAATATTCAAAGTTTAGCAAGTGGAGTACTCATCACTATTTGACTTCATTTAAAACCCTAAAAATCCTTTTTGAAAACAACCAATGAATCTTCAACTATGAATCAAACAAGTTTTACTAAGCTAGTTTGTTTTGAATTTGAAAAATGTTGCTAATAGTCCAGAATTAGGCCTACCCACATAAGATCTTTTTCTGTGGCAAATGTATCTCTAAGCCTTGTATTATTCAATTCCCACACGTGGGCGGTGGGGACAGATGTTTCATGGAAGGGATGCCTATAAGGTGACTTTGCAGCAGGCAATAAGGCAATAAAACTGTGCAAATGCCTTAGCATCCCGTGAGCAATCCTATGGCACCAGCCCTACTAATTGTAGAGGGAGATGCCATACATCAAACTTAGTTATCCGAATTAGCCTTTCTAAACATAGTTTTGATCCCATTTTCTCAAAGACGAAGTGTAAAATAAAACTCTTTTTTTTCTTTTATTTTGTGTTATTTCCATTCTCTCTATGGTGTCATGAAAAAGAGAGAGTTAGCAGTGCGTGATGCTATTTTTTTAATTTTTATAACTTGCGAGGAATGATTTGATTTTAATGAGAAAAGATGGGATGAACAAAAGAAATAATTTTATGATTAAAAAAAGATTTATGTTTTAGGTCAAGGCAATTGAAGGAATTGGTGGTTCGGATGAGCTTGGGTGGTGGTCTAATCCATGGGACTCTTTATCTATTTGTCTTATTGTAAAATTCAAAGTTAGGGTTTTCTTTTTGAACTTTTTAAAAAATAAGTTTAAATTTAATGTGAATGATTTTGCTAAAAACAAATCGGGACTTGCAGATTATGAATGGACTTTAAGAGATTCATTTGGCTCTATAGTTGGAATTTTTTTTAAACCCACTTGAAATGAAAGAATTGAACTTTGCTGAATTAACAGCTATTAAAATTGCTCTCCAAGTGTTCTATTTATTGGATTGGATTGGGAAGAAATCCCTTATTATTAAGTCTGACATGAAATCATAATTTATCTTTACCATATTTCAATATGGTGTGATGATCATGCAACAAATAATATATAGATGTAAAAAAAAAATTACTATATAAATTAGGATAAAATAAATTTACCTCTTACGATTTAAAAAGTGGCATTTAATCACCTCGAACGTTTTTCCATTATTGGACAACTTAATACCTGGTTTCCTTCCATTGCTACCATGTAGCCTGCTTGTTTTGTGTTTCTTTTTCCCTGCTCTCTCGGTCTCACCTTCTCGGTTTTTTTTTTTTTTTTGAGAAATGAAATACTTTTACCAAAAAAATGAAACTGAACATCAGACGATATGTGGTGGAGGATTTTGCTCAAGAGCAATGCCTGTCGAGGGACTATTACAAGGGAATAGGTCCATTGCTTACTGGGAATTAATGGTTAAATTAATTTGGATTTGATAGACATAAGTTTGCTGCTAGGATTATTTCCAGGATCTATCAGTGGGGCATGAAAAATGCTCTTCTTTTGCTTAATAAATGACAACTGAATGTAGAAATGACTGCAAATTATTTAAGGTAAGAAAAATGAGTGATGGACATGACTAACATTTGGGGATTTAGGGGGTAATTATTTAATAAAATGCCTCAAAGATATATATATATAGTTTCATAGAATTTTGATGATAAATTTACCTTAGAAATATAGCTCGATCCTTGATGGAAAAGACAACCCCGTTATTCTCCATCTTGGTCAGTTTTGGTTTGAGTGCTTTCTTTCCTCCAAAAGTAGTACACCAGATGTCTCGGGGTATATCTTAGCTTTTTCCCATGCATGACCGGAGGGTCCTTCCGATTGTTTCCCTTATAAGTGGGCATGAATGGTCCAGCGAGGTGCAGTGCCTGAAGTCTCTCCCTATATTCTTTATTTATACAATATGTAATTCGTACCAAATCTACATATAAAAATATTATAAGAAAACACTTGATGGAGTTTGATAACTAAAAATATGTCAAATAATGTTATAAATCGTTGTGAAATATTATATATGTAAAAAAAAACACTTATCCTAAAATGTTTAACTGTTGTTTAATTTGGTGTAAAATGGAATTTAATATCTAAAATAAAATATAATCTTTCATGACTCGTAAATTGATTTTGTGCAATGAATTAATGCACTGGCTTCTTGCTATTTATGTACTCTTTATTAAAATTTAATACACAAAATGAGAGCAATTAAAAGTACCATTAGATTGACAAGATTATGATCGATTCTCGTTGTTGAATATGATAATTTAATTAAAAATTTTAATTATTTGGTACTAATTAAATCTAAAAATGAGTTCTGAAAGTATATGTATATTTGGAAAGTTCAAATATATATCTTTCACTTTCCAAAACCAGACATTAAGATTTTTCAAAAACATATCCCTAAAAACAGTTGGAACAGAAGAAGAATGTCAGGTGGTCATACCAAATATTCTTACACTATCTTAGGTTGCAAAGGTTAAAAATGAAACTGTCACAATACTATTAAAATTTGGTGTGAGTCAAAAGTAATCCTCCTATACAAGCTAGGACAGAGGAGTACATTATTTTAGATTATGCAAAGGAAAAGGATCTCATGTTTTACTCATGTATGCTATAGGCTTTAGTTGCAATCGATGTTTTCTAATTCATCCCCAAAATTAAAATATTCCAATGGCATTAGATATTTGACAAGGATAATTTTCTCTCTTTGTATAATCTTTACATGCCCAGCACATCAATAATTTTCTATACCTTGGGTGGATTTGAAGTTCTACTTTAGTTTCCAACATTCGATCATCTTTTATGGTATAAGAAAAAGAGATGTGCTGTTGCAGAAATTAAGATTGGCAATGCTTTAGACAAACCAACAATCATGTGAACTACCTTCCTCCTAGCTAGCTAACACTAGTCACTAGCTACATACATATACATACATATATATATATATACATACATATATATATATATATACATACATATATATATATATATATATATATATATATATATATATATCATAATATATATATATATATATAATAAGCCAGANAATGATTGATTAATACCTTATATATATATATATTATATATAATAATAATAATACTATATATATATATATATAATATAACATACTTATATATATATAAAGCATTTCTGGGCCTTTGTGCCTGGTTAATCTGTTGTTATCCAACCCCCAACCTCTCCCTCACCCACTCTAAGAAAACTCATCAAAGTGGGTAGGACGTTTGTTTTGAGGCAGTAGTATTTATTTATTACCCTTTGACTGACAGGATCCATTAATTTATGAGACTTGATTGACATGATATGGTTGTGAGGAAACATGTTGCAAATTGAGGGGATAATTGAAATTGAAACAGATCTGTGAGCTCTCCCAAAACAACCGGGGGCTGGGGGCTGGTGGCTGGGGCCATGGTAGAGCCAATTTGCAGTGTTTAGGCATTCGAAGGAAAAGCAAAGAAAGGCAACTTACTGAAGATTGGAGATACACGATCACCCTGATATTTCAATTCCCAACTTCTTTATTTTTCTTTTAGAATGGCTTTAATTCTCTAACAGAAAGACCAGTCATTCCACGTGAATTGGCCCATTCTCTTCTCCATTTGTCTTTCACTGCACCTTCTAGTCGTGGACCCTAAGTATATGTTGTAACTTTGCTGGACAATCTTTAAGTTTATGAATTTCCATCTTTCACCCTCCTTTTCTAAATTTATTTGTGAATAAAGAGAATAAATAAGTTGAGAGGTTTCGTATCAATCATCTCGGAGTATTTATTAATGAATTGAGATTCGCATCAATTGTAATCAGATTTTATTTATTTTATTTTTTCAAATCATTTGACATTTGGAATAGATACATTTCTAATATAAAATAATAAATTTAATTCCGTTAATAAAGTGGATCAAATTTTGAAATTGATGAGTCCCAATATAATTCTTTTTTATTTTCTTTTTTCAACATGAATATTTCTGACTTTTCTTCTCTTTATTGATTGAAGAGTAGACAAAAGATACCATTAGCACTTGGCACCAAAAAAGATGTAAATCTTGTCTTAAAGAAGTTAATTAATGAAAATAAAAATAAAATTATGGGGAGAAAGCTTAGGTTGGGTAGGCTTTTTATAACCCAGCTTAAACCCACCGTGGGCTAAGTCTATCGGCACGTCTAGCATTTTAGCTTCACTGGGTTTATATTTCCTAGCCCAAGTTAAGTAGGCCCAATTGACAGTTTCATCCACCATACTTGTGGATGTCACAAATTTTTACGAAGAGACTTGTAACAACTTTTTCATTGTAATATGATCAGGATTACAACAGCTTAATAAAACAAATCATATGTGAAAAGCTTAGAAAACATCACATTCTTTGATGTAATTAACAAATGAGAGTATCATAATAACAGGGACAAGATTATTAACCAAGGTTTGATTGTCTTATTTTAACCATTTAAATAGAATCGAGCTTCCTTGTTTCCAAACAGAAAACTACTTGGGCATCTTGATGTAGCCAACATGAGCAGGATTAGACACTTTGACCAGAGTGCCAAGCTCGGGAACCTGCAAACACTTGGATGATTCCTCCCTGTAGAAGAACCCCATGCACCCGCAATCATTGCTGCACTTGGTTCTACAATCACTCAACTTCATGGGGCCATCTCCTTCTGCATATGCATTAGTGAAATGTTCAACGCCCACGACTTTGTAATAACCCACGTTAGCACCACCTTTGCATGGCGGCAACAACGGAGGCGTGCAGTTTTTGCTCCATCCTAGCAAGCCCTTGGGCTTAGGGCATGCCACACATTGATTGTCCTCGCAAATTCCTAGTAAGCCGCACCTCTTCGGTAAGTTGCACAGCCTTTCGTGATCGTATCCATCAAACAGCTTAAATGTGTTCTCCCAAGCTCCCCAATCAACATTTTCGTTGAATGTGTAGATTTTAAGGTTACCATCCGATTCCACTTGAAGCATGGAATATGTGCTATTGTATTTAGGCCTTGACAAAATGTGTGTTCCTGAACTACTAGAATTGTTCATGTCAAACGTGAATCCCAGCTCAAAAGCATAGGCTTGCTCGGTCTCTGGCATGCTGTAAAATTTAAGATTTGCTAAGGAACCCTGCCCATTTCCAAACTCATCCGACCTGTAATAGAGCAAAGGGCTTGGTGAATATTGCTTTTATAATACAGCTTTAAATACCTTTGCTCCATAACAAAGCTGTGAGGCCCTTCGGAACCATCAGCAGTAGACGTGCGGCTAACCAGCTTGTTTGGACCATTTGATCGCAGGGCTTGGCCCACCAAAAGCGTGTCTGTTGGGTGGTCAAAACTCTGCCAAATAAATTTGCCTTTCTTATCATACAAAACCAAGTTACCATTTGCTAGCAGCTTCAACCCTACCACGCCCTTGATGGCAGTGCCCGTTTGCCATACCACAGTGCCATCAGCATCAGCTAGAACTAGGTTTCCTTCCGACCCCAAAGTTAACGTGGCGTTTTCACCAACGGGCCTGCCTCGATTGGCTTCCCAGACCCACCTCATTATGGACTCGGACCGGCGGTGGCCCATTCGTAGAGCTAGGGTATAGGCATTAGGAGTGGTGTTGTAGAAGCATAATTGGAATGGAAATAAGTAAATGGGTAAGGCACGATAGTCTGCAAAATACTCAACACTGTATTCTCCCAAATCACCTTCATTTACGTACTTGAAAGTCCTTGAGGGTGGAACTTTGGCATTGGCTACATTCGAAGAACAAAGAATAAAAAAGAGAAGAGTGAACAATGCGAGTGAAAATGATGGGAAAGAGCAATGCATTTTGTGGCAATGTGTTTAAGGGCGCTTTTTTGTTGCTTTGTGGATGACATATTGGGCAAAGGTGAATTTATAGGTAAAGTCTTTGATTGAATTCTATGGGCCAAAAACTGATAGTGCGGTTCTCTTTCGATGGCTTATCGACTATCATCATTGATCATGTGCATGATCTGAATAAGCAATAGTATTTGACTTTGACCCACCTCTCCCATTTCACCTTCTATACAAGTTCGGGAATAGCAAAGAAATATGGACATGTGTTCTATTGTCTTTGGCTCGTTGCTCGTTCTTGAAGAATTGGCAGCTGTTTTCAGTTATGGTGGAGTTGGTCATAAACAATGGATAGGGCGTTGGGAAAACCATTTTTAGAAATCTTAAGCCATTGACTGGGACTGCCCGTTTGAACAACCCATTACAAGTCCCAGACTATCCAAAAAAAGGGGAATTAAGGCTACCAATTAAAAGTAATTTACAATGCATTTACTACCATAATTTTGGCTTTTGACATATAACTCCAAGGCTTCAACCATTAAATATTAGAATTTGCTAAAAAAATGAAGAAGTAATTTCAAAATATTTAATGTTAGTTTAAGCTTGTGAGAGACGCTGTAACCATAAGCGAAGATCTAACCGAATTGAATTAGACCTACGGATCTATGGCAGCCCGCCCAAGTCATGGACAGGTCAGCTCTACCGCAGAGCGATGATTAAGTAGTTTCCAGGCAGGGGACCCAGGAGTGCAGCTGAATCCAAAAGAATCTCACTTGTTATCTTCATAGGCCCCAAGCTAGTTGGCCTAACAATCCATTGCCCAAGTCGACCATGGTTGGGCCTTCTGACTTCTGAGCTTCAACTATATCAAGGCTAAAAAGCACTTCAAATCACATTCAAGTAGGATGTGGTAATATTGTACATCTAAAATCTTCAATATTTAATATTTGTGGTGCAAATTTTATTTATGAACAATCCAGGTTGCATTAAAAGTCCTGCTCCTTGAACTGGATCTCAGATGACTTTGCACCTCATTGGCTGCATGTCTATCTCCAAACTTATTGCTTTCCATGTGACTTCCGTTCTTCTACCTTGTTCCCTATTGCTTCAAGACCGTTTGGCCCACTCTTTTTGCCCCTTTTTTTTGGGTTCTTTCCTTCCTCTCCAAGAGGGAACTAGAAAACTTTGTTAAGTAAAATGGCTTTTTCTGTCATTTTCTCTAAATGATAACCATGGCGAGAATGACAGGTCAATGCAAATGTGATAGTGTATATGGAGGAGAATAATGTGAGGTACAAGGGCTACATGGTAAGAAAGATAGGACAAGGTTGCATTACGCTGGAGGGGGGCTCCCTTCCTAATAACGACACTTTTGTTGTGGGTGTCAGGGGCGGCTTTTGCTAAGGTTTTATCCGACCATTCCTTGTGAAATCTGCCTCAAAACGCTGTAGTTGTGCGCAATCATTGACACAAATTGCTTCTTCTTTTTTTTTTTTCCATTCATGATCCATCCCCACCTCTGAGAATATGGCTGAGAGCATTAAGCAGTTTGATAAGTAAGTGCAATTTGCTTAATGATTACAGCTTAGCAGAATTTGAGGATGCCAACAATGTGACGGTGGCAAGTGTAAAGGGGAGTCCTGGAAATATTTACGACTTTGATTTGAGTACATCGAAAATAGTTCCCTCTTCTTGTGTTACCTGCTAAAGTAGTTAAGTACGTATTAATTATTTAATTAAGACTAAATAAATTAATAAATAATACTGAGTCGTCCTAGTAATTATGAATCCATCTTCATCTGAAGGTTTTCGAAATCCAAGCATTTTCTTTGGAAACAAAAGAAAAAGAAGAAGCGTTCGGATCGAATCTCACGATGGACTTGGTTTGCCCATAGATTATTTTAATGGTGGGCAAAATGCTTTAATAATGGAGGGGTAGATATCTGGAAATATGTTTTGATTCCACAACGTACTTGCTCTGCCACGCATCAAGTTGGTTAATTATAGGAATATTTTTCATCCTATTTAACACTTACCCGCATGGTCTGAAATCAAGGTAAATGTCTTGTAACTGGTAACCAAATAAGAATCTCCCCCAACGAGAAGAAATTATTACACAGAAAGAAACAGACCATTCATGATAAAAATCATTCTTGATAATAATAATGGAAAAAAAACTTGTACAATCTAGATATACAGTATTTCCAAAAGCATGGTATATATTAGGTAAGAGTAATTAATACCAGTTTTTCTTTAATAATGTCACATAATGGCCCATATAAGAACTGTTATGAATAATTATGGCGTGCTTTCTTCCCCTTTATACTTTCCAATTATAACATCCTTTTATGCAATTACCAATTTTGGATTACCAAATTGACATTAAAATATTGGTTTTTGGGGTGGAGTGAAAGCTAGCCAAGAGTCTAGACCGGGGAGCCAAGTCAAAGCTACTTGCCACCTTACACATGGGGCACTGGTCAACTCTACTCACCCGACAAAAATTGCTTATCTTCTTTGTCTACTTAACTAAAATATATTTGGAGGAATCTAACGTGTTTGGTCACTGATCTTCGCCCTATTGGAAGATTTCTGAAACATTGGATTTTGTTTCAGAAATTACACCCCATTGTCAAGGGCTTCTAGATGATGACCAAGTCATTTAGTCCAATGAAGGAAAGAATTTCTTTCCGTTATTTTGTTACTTTCCCAAGGCAGGGGCGAAGACGGGGTTGGATGGGGGCAAGCTCCTTGGATTGGCTAAACCTTTCCCTCCCACCCCCACACCATAATCCCATCGTGGAATTAGTATCTTTGCTTAAGATTTGGGCTTGCATTAAGGTCAACCAACGAACTTTTGAAATTTTGGTGCAGTTCGTTTCACGCCCTTAATTTCTTTTCTTCATTGACGCGGTGAACACCTGTCGGTTTTAGCAAGAAAAGAAGCCTCAAATCGAAAAAATCAGATTTGCCTTTTAACCTGAGTTTAACCTTGTGGATTCCTAATTACAGACGTGGACAAATGAAACGTGACAAGGATTATCAAACGAAAGATTTGTTGCCCTTTCCCATTCCATGTGTTTTGCTTTGTAAGATCAACGTAAGATTTAGAATCAAAGACCAAATGATCCATATGATATGACCACTATACTTTTGTACCTAAACCTACATTTCATCGTAAATTCAAATATAGCTTGAAATGACAAATAGGTGGGGGAAAAAAGGAGCCAATTAATGTGTTTCCACAGAGAAGTCACATTCCCCTTTATTTCTGCAATTACGATAGAGACAGAAACAATTAAATTAGAAAAGGGGAAATTCCAAAATGTCTTGGTCGTCGCCACGTTTCCTTCTGTCAAGCCTCGGAACCGCACAGCGAAGGAAAGCCCTATCCCGTAATTTCGCCGCCCAAGGGACATCCCGAGCCATTCTCTTGGAAGTGCAAGGTCAATTCCGTCTTTTCAGATTACAAAATCTGGCTCAGTGAAGTATTGCAACAAAATGATTTCGGGGGAATGGCTTGCAGTGTTGGCAATGTCCTCTCCTTCCCCTTCCCCTTCTTTCTTCCTTTCTCTCTCGGCAGTTAAGCTGCTCCAATCTCTCTACCTACTCTTTTTTCCCCTCTTTAGCAAAACCAGAATAATAAAATAATAAAATACTTAATTAATTGATTATGTAATTTCATTCCTTCATTCATTTCATTTAATTCATTCAGAGAAGTAGTGGTAGCAGTATATATCTACGCGGGTGCTGTTTGTGAATAAATCTTCTGCTTTTTTCTATTTTCTCTGAATTTTTTAGAGAAAAATTGAAAATGCCTCTGGTTAGAGCTCAGGTGAGGAATGAGTACGGGCTTGGTCAACCGGAGCTTTACAAGGAAGCTAATAGAGAAGATCCTAAGGCTGTCCTCGATGGCGTTGCCGTCGCTGGTCTCGTCGGGATCTTGCGGCAATTAGGCGATCTTGCTGAGTATGTTTTTACTCTTTTATTTGGTTTATAATTTTTGCAATTTCAAATTGTTTCTTCCATTTGGTTGCATGCTAAGGAAGTTTAAAGAATTAGTAACAATTGAAAGCTCGAGAGTTTGATTAATGGACCGTTAAGCTTTGTAATTGCTTACTTTTTTAGTTATTGTTTATTTAAACTGCAAGTGGTGTGGTTTGGTTGTTATGTTGTAGATTTGCAGCAGAGGTTTTTCATGGATTACAAGAGCAAGTAATGAGCACAGCTTCTAGAAGTCATAAATTGATGATTCGTGTGCAAAGGATTGAAGCTGCGCTTCCGCCCCTTGAGAAGGCTGTTCTTGCCCAAACAAGTCATATACACTTTGCTTACACAGCTGGTATGGACTCTGTACATGTCTTTTGCTTGAAAAGCCATTCATTTTCTTGGTAGATAATGCTTCTTGTACATTTAAATCACAATTACAGAGATATACGAATTTGGTACATGCTATTTTATCTTGTTTGTTTTAGTCATGTTGTATGTTTTTATGCTTTGGTCCTCTGGCATTTGTTGCCTGTTTTCTGGACATCTGTGACTCACTAGTCAGATTTCCATGGAAACCACTGCAAAGTTTGTCAGTTTCTTGTTTGGGTTGAATGCCAGCAAGATGTAGATGATAAGTTCACTGGTATATATGACTTTAGTGCAAAATGATATCTTATTGTTCAAGTTTTAATAGTCAATAAGAACTTAATTTCAAGAAGAACATCAATTGTAGTCAAGCAGGTGGCATCGGTTATCAGTCACTGCTGGCTCTTGAAGCGATTTTCATGTAAAGAGATTGCTATTGTTGAAGTAGATCTACAACATTGGGAACTTAATTTCAAGAAGAACATCAATTGTAGTCAAGCAGGTGGCATCGGTTATCAGTCACTGCTGGCTCTTGAAGCGATTTTCATGTAAAGAGATTGCTATTGTTGAAGTAGATCTACAACATTGGGAACTTAATTTCAAGAAGAACATCAATTGTAGTCAAGCAGGTGGCATCAGTTATCAGTCACTGCTGGCTCTTGAAGCGATTTTCATGTAAAGAGATCGCTATTGTTGAAGTAGATCTACAACATTGGGAACATGTTCAATGGGAAAACATGTTTTATTCTAACTTTATGTTATTTCTTGCAGAACATTGCATAATAATGGACCTTTATCTTTGAGAATCAAGATAAAAGGAAAACAATTATGTTGCTTTTGCACTTAGACACAGTCTATTTTCAAGTTTGGATTTTTTGTATTAGCTATTGGAAACTTTTTATCTTTCTATTCAAATCTTTATGGGAAGCAGTTGCCCTACAGGTTCTGAATGGCACCCTCGAATTCACAATGAGAAAAATCATTTCATCTACAATGACTTGCCACGATTTATTATGGATTCCTATGAAGTTTGTCGTGACCCTCCATGCCTGCACTTGCTTGACAAGTATGGTTACTTACATCTGCTCCCCATTTTAACCATGGCAAGCATGTTAGAGTAATGAATTTATGATTATTTTTTTGGATTCTTCTGCTTTGCAATCAGATTTGATGCTGGTGGCAAAGGATCTTGTATGAAGAGATATTCAGATCCAACTTACTTTAAGAGAGCATCAGGTAGCTGCATTGAAGAAGATGCTGAGAAAGTCCCAAGGGATAAGAAGACTCGTAAAAGCAAGGTATCATTTATGCTATTAACCATCCAGGCATAGAATATTGAAAATTTTGAAAAGCGTTTATCTACCTTTTGAATCAATTTTCACAACAAATTTCATTATTGACTCTCAGTTCATATTAATTAATTAATTAACTAGTTTACCCTTTAGTTGAGTGAAATTCTTCACTCCACAATTACTAGGAATGTATTTGCCTCTAGGACTCCTATGATGTGGAGGTACAAGTTATGTAAATACCACTTTTTCTGGCTCATGTTGCAATTGAATAACCTACATGTTCTTCAATTTGGAATTATTTCTGAATAAAAATTGTAAAAAATGGACAGAAAAGAAGATCGTCACACAGGAATGGTGAACTATCACGTGTTGCATCATTATCTAATCGCAGTGGCAGGTAAATGTAATACTTGTATATGTATACAAATCATGTGTGCACTCACATTCATACAGATGAACATACAGACACAAAAACACAAGCATATAAGTCTTTGCATGTGACTCATTGTGTTGAATACAGTTTGATTTAATTGAAATTTACATGAAATCTGACCATGCAGAATGCAGTATACTTCTCCGATTGTTAACGGGCGAACTTCTTCCTCTCAAACTGCATCTACAGTTGATATGGCACTCAAATCTGATATGGGAGAACATTCAACTTCTTTTGATTCAAGAACTGGGTCTGGATATATCAATTGTGTTTTGAATCTAGGTTCATCCATGCTACCTGAGGAACAGGAACATAAGGAAGTGTCTTCTAGGTTGATGCAAGAAACTGATACCCTTAGTTCAGATTTTCCTGTTGGACAAACTCAGGTTGTAGATGACAACTTTTCACATAGTTCATCACAAGAGCAGATTGCCCTAAGTTCATATTGTGTAACATGGGATGAAAAGGCCGAAATAGTGGAGTCCAAAGCAGGAAATTGGGATGGAGATGAAGCTCCAGAGATGAACTTTGATGTAGATGTGCAGGAATCTGGACCTGCCAATCTTGGAAATGGTGACCAAATGGATATCCCATTTAATGACACGGATGCTCCCCAATCAAGCTCTATTGATAACCAAAATGACGAAATTGAAAGTGAACCAGACAATTACATGGATGCACTGAACACAATAGAATCAGAATCTGAAAATGATATTGAATGCCATACAAAACGAGAAGTGGAGCTGTGTTCTGAAAATGATGTTGAGTGCCAAACTAAATGGGAAGTTGAGCAGATTGATGATGCTAACGCTGTTAACAATGAGAATAGAGAAGATGGAATGCATGCAGTTATGGATAGTAATGCCAACCATCATCCATCTATAATCGAATCTTCTGCCTCATCTGATATTCTTTCGAACAATGGGATGTCCATGAGTTTATCAGATCCAGTCCCCTCTGAGAATTTTGCCAGTGAACAGATCCCTCAAATATCAGGGAAAGCTCCTGATCCCGACCATTCACCTGGTACTGATTTATGCATGAGTGATGAAATTCATAATGGTTCACAAGTGGAATCTGCTATCAGCGATCCATCATCATCCTCTGGCTCCACAATTTCTGATATGCAGGATCTAGTAAGTGATAGGATCATAAACAATGTCAGTGACTCTGAATACTCCCACACTGAATTTTCTGGTGTGCATTCAGTTGGGTTCTGGACAAATGGTGGTCTTTTGGGACTTCAGCCATCAAAACCTCCTGATTTTGCTGTATCAACTGCAGGTCAGAGTTTTGCAGCCAAAAGTAGTGAAGCATTTGGTCCACCAAATCAAACTCTTATGCCTATACATGATGGACCCAAAGGAAATACAGGTACAGTGGTTGAGAATGCAGAAAGTGCTGAGAAGGTTCCAAGTTCATGTAGTGAGAAAACTTCCCTTCCAATAGCTGATTTAGCTGCCAATCTTGAAAAAGCAGTTAGTTCTCAGTGTGATAATAATCTTGATAATTTTAATGGGGCTGGATTGAGCCTAAACACTTCATTGCCACACGGGAACAAGCACCCAGTCAATCCTAATATCAAAGCTACATCCGTTGAATCTGATGAAGAGAATGATGACAACTCATCTAGGATGTTTGGACTTGGCCATAAGTTGCTTGTAAATGGTTTTCGCAGAAAGGTCTCAATCGCTCATTATGGTGAATCTGAACCAGCCACTTCTACAAAAACTGGGGTATTGGAGCCGAGGAATGGGCACCAGAGCATATTATATCAGAAAATTCCTCGTACAACTTTTGACGAGCAGATTGGAAATGGATCTCCTGTAAATTCGCTTACTTCTTCTCCACCACTTGAACATATGAAAATATCTTTCAACCCTATAGATGGATTTGAGACTTCTAAACTCAGATTGCAATTTCCAGATGGGAATCATTATCAGGAAAGTGTCAGGGACATGTTTCCTTCTTTTCAGTTGGTCCCAGGGCCTGTTGTTCCAGTGCATGATGTTGGTTCAGACTCCGATGATGATACTTTCTGCAGATCATCTCCTTATATGTCGGATGATTGCCTTAGTCATTGCTCTGAGTCAAATTCTGAGCAGTGGGAATCTGGTGAAACTCCTGAAAGCAAGGACCCTGCGCTATATGATGCATTAAGCAGATTGTCATCTGTGGAATCTGTCTCAAGCTCTTTACATTTTGGGGAAGCAGCCAATAATGGCATCCATGTTAATGGGGGACATAAATCTGTAGTTCCTGGGATTGGTGCAGAACCATCTCTTCCTCTGTCGCTTGATCTTCCAAGTTTTGATGCCATTAACCCTATACTACAGGATGAAACCAATAGCAATTCTGTTCACAAGAACCAGCCAGAATTGCAAAATTCTACAGACGTCACACCATTACCACCACCACCTCCTCCTGTGCAGTGGCGGGTTTCAAAACCCTGCTTGGATGAGACAGAAGAAAGACAACATGCTTTATCTGAGTCTCTCAGACATGAGCTTGATCTGAAACTTTTTTCTGCTGTCTCTGTGGAGTCTAAGCCACCCTCTGATGATCAACAACAAATAAGTGATGAGGCAATTGCATTAAAACCAGAGAAGAAGGTACTTTAGCAGCATTCTGTTTTTTTTTTTTTTTTTTAAGCAAAAATTTCACATTGAAAAATGTTGTGAAGTGGAAACTGCTTGTATATAAAAGGTTAAAAATTTAATGCATACAGCAGGTGGACCAAGAGAATTTGAATAGGCAGAAAGAGGCTAAACAGCTCAGTAGTGGCAGGGGGGTGGATGAAAAGGAAGATTTCTTGCATCAGATAAGAACTAAAGTGAGTAGTCATTTCTTTCTTGATATGTTGCTCTCCATCACCCAAAAAATGATTAGTCTCTTAATTTGGATGTACTTTTAACCGATGAGAATTTCTACTGCTTGAAGAAACAATTTCTTTGATCAAATTCTGAGAAAGAAAGGAAACAAAAGTAAAAAACACTGATAAGTGCTAAACAATCATCGATCAGTTCATGGTTTATTTGGTATAGGATCTAGTTGGAGGCGGTTGGTGTAGTTTGAGCATGTTTTATGTTTCTCTTTGATTCTGAAAACTTGATTCTACTGTATCTTCATGTGGTAGAAATTGTATCTTGTTTCATTGCTTTCAGTTATGAGTTTCCCAAATTTAAATGCGAGGTCTCATTTATCCCGTAGAATAGATTGACTGTTGTAACAAAATGGAGTATAATTCATTCACTTGCTTGGTATTCTTTGTCATTACAGTCTTTCAACCTAAGACCCACAGCCACAGCAAAACCAACTGTTACTTCTGGTCCCACGACGAATGTCAAAGTCACCGCAATTTTGCAGAAAGCAAATGCGATACGCCAGGTTTCAGTTTGCCCTGTTTCACTTTTTTGCTTTAATTATCATATTTCATTTGTTCTCTTATGGATCACACCATCAAATTAACAACTATGAAACTCGTTCAGGCTGTTGGGAGTGATGATGGCGAAGATGATGATAACTGGAGTGACACGTAAACCATTTTGGGATATGGATGCGTAAGATAATGGGCAGTAAATCCTCTCAGTCTCGAGTTTTCACATGTGGATGAGGCTGTTTAACATGTGTATAATCCTTGCCTTATTTTTGTAATTAGTTAGTGGGCGCATTTGTATCTTATATAGCGATTATTTGCTTTCATTTCCTGAGTAGTTAAATGCTTTGAACAGGTATTTAGGTGAGTCGTGATGTAAGTTTACAACAATGAGGCAATGGTTCATGCATAATGCATGAAAATATGGTAGTTTTTTTTTTTTAATTTTTTTAGTCGGGACACAATTTCTTTTTAATTGGAATAATTGTTATATCCTTTTATCGAGATCAACCCAGAATGAATCATTTGGTAACAGTGGAATATGCAAAGGTTTTCCCTGCCGAAACTTGCTTCGTTATTTTGGCAACAGTTGCGTGACATGAACTATGGATTGATGATTGAAACAGGCAAAAACTGGAGTTTTCCATAGATTATAATGCAACTTGCTATAAATAGACGAGTTCTTTAGTTTTGGCCTTTGAATAGAAGGAAACGGTGGAGTCTCGTGTCAGGTTTAGAACAAGGATAATGATTGCATCACCCCCTGTCTTGTCTTGCTTGAAAATGTGTCATTCCCAAGGCAAATTTCAACGGCAGCAAAACACAGCAGTGTCCACGTAATTGCCTGGAGGGGTAGCGTTGGTTTCGATCTTGAATCACTGTTTCCGTGTGTTTGGAATTGGAATTTTCAATTTAGCTGTGAGATTCAAGTCATCTTATTTAATCTAAATCTTTTGTTATTATTCTTCACAAGAAAGCCTTAAAGTAAACCCATAAAGTGTATTTGAGTGAGAATCTTTCAAGACAAGAGGCAAATAACTAGAAAATTGGCAAATTTCCTGTTCTTTTTTTTTTTTAAGTTTTAATTCGTCAAAGTGTGTGTTATTTGATTTATGCCCATCGGCTTTGCACCAAGAATCAAGGGATGAGAACCCATCATCATCAAATAATCAAATAAAGAAACTGGAACAAGAGTTGACAAAATTAAGATGCCAGCCTTCCTATGCTAAACCTAAAGATTTAGCTTCAAC
This sequence comes from Theobroma cacao, assembly GCF_000208745.1. NCBI lineage: Eukaryota > Viridiplantae > Streptophyta > Magnoliopsida > Malvales > Malvaceae > Theobroma > Theobroma cacao. The sequence continues at coordinate 23,045,476 of NC_030855.1, forward strand.
CGGAACAGATTTAAAAACTCCAACACCACGACTTCTCCGGTGAATTAATAACCATTTTATTTGCAAGTTGCATGCAGCAGCAGCATCTTCACAGTAAATTAAATATTTGAGTCTCAAATCACACTCATATTCAAAATACACGTGATAAACACATTTCCATACGACAAGGTTTTCACTTGTTTAAATCCAGAAAATGTCACCTTATTTATTTATGGATTGTTTTTTCAATGAATTTATATAAATAAATGTATGGAGGAAAATTATTTTCCTCCATAGAAACAACTCGACGAGCTTTGCACGTGGTTACCTTAAATATTGTCTAATTTTATTTATTTGGAAAAAAACCAAAAAGTTTTAATGTTCATATCAAACTAATTTATTATATTGGCCAATTAAAAATACCTAATTTATTCATTTTTTTATTTTAATTATAGTCGGCAATGAATAGCATGCGCCACACGCTAGAGGCCAAACTCCAGCTGCAAATTTGAGAGAAGAAAGAAACTTAAGAACAAAGGGACTTCATTAATCCTTGATGACACAATTAATAATGCAAATTCATGATCATAAGTTAAGATTAAAATAAAGATATTGGGCGGTAGAGATTATGCAAAGGATCTTTGCCACTATGGAAAAAGAGTTCATTAACAAGATTATATGCGCCATTTCATTGCAAAAGGATCGGGATAATAACCAAAGGAATTGACTAAAGCTTCAGGGAGAACTTTGCCTTTTCATTGTTATTCGTTACTAATTAGTCAAAGAAAAATAAATAAAAAGAATAAAGGAATTAAGAAAGATTTACACATACTTTAACCCAAAAAAAAAAAAGAAGTTGCAATAAACATGCATGAATCTTTTTGCGATTTGCCCATCTCCTACTGTTTAAAAGTTGGCCACAAAAGGTTGTGGAAGCTCTCAAAGCTTTGGCTCAAACCCAAGAATCATTTGTCTCTTTCTTAGGCTAAAGCCTTTTGGTTTGGAGCCCTTGCCATGCGGGCAAAGCTGAGAGATGGGTTCCACAGGGCTAGGCTAGGCTACACCACATGGTAAGAAATGTACCACTATAGTTTGGAAAAACATACATGCATCTACACGAGGCCCTATTATCTTAATGAACAACTTTGTTTTTCCTCTTATTATATTAAGCCTATAGTTTTGCACTTGCCTTTAATAGAGCTCCCAGACTAGAATTGATTGGTGAAGGAAAGAAAAAAAAAAGTGTAAATAATTAAATAAAAAGCAATAAAGAAGAGTGGATAGAGAGAGAGAGAGACTTTCTTAATAACTTACATTTTATTAAAGCAACTTGCTACAATCAAGAAGCACAACATCAAGCAACTTGCTGCAAATTAATATATCTTTTTCATCCCCATCCTTGAAACAAAACATCTTAACCCAAACTTGATTAGTACACTCCCTTTGGGTTAACCCAAAGCAATTCTTTTGTTCAAGGATGTGAAAAGGGCACTCCCATAAAAAAGATATCTTTTTTTTTCCCCTTTAATCTTTATGAATTCTTTAACTTTTTTCAATTAAAAAGCATCGAAAAGAAAAAGTTCATCTTTTTTTTTTTTTCCAACAAAAAGGAACGAAAATGCTTCTTTGTCTACATTATATAATTGGAAATGGTGACGGAAATGAGGCTGCTTTTTTGCATTAATCTAATGAGATTCCTTTATTAAATAAAGGGGTGTTAAACAAATTAAAGCCCATATATCATGAAAACTACTTTCCATTGCTAAAATGTTTGCAAACTGATGAAAGCTATGGAGATTGGAGAGCTTCCAGGCCACCCCAACAAGCAAGTGATGGGTCGAAATCCATTGAAACCTGAAAAAGATGCCATGCATGAAGCAAATAAAAAAAAGAAAAAGGAATTGCAATTCCATGATCTATCTCCAACTTTAAGGATTACTATGAGAACTTTTATGATCTGAATTCTGACCCACTTAGTTTCTTTTGTCTTTTATAAAGTTTATTTGTTTGAATATATAATAACAAGTGATGATGATGCATTGCTTGCTGGGAAGCAAGGTAGAGGACTGGTGGAATCTGATTGGACATGAGACTTCTCTTAAAGCATTTAAAAAGCACCTTTCATATAAAAGCTAATTTTTATGGATTGGGAAAATTTTAATTACCATTGATTTGGATCACAAGCAGGCAACCCCATAGGAGCTCATTGTTATTCTTCCAAACCACCCATAGTTTTTCTCTTATCAAATTGATCAGCTTGTATCCATCATTTCATGCAGGATGCAGCTAGCTAGTGGAATTCTTTTTTTTCTCTTTTAGCTACAGTCTCTCCTTTCTTGGACTTATATAATCTTAGAAAGAAATCGATGAAAAGTAAACAATCAAATGAGTTCCAGATTTTCAAACCCAAAGTAGGAAGGATTTAATTAGCTTTATCTTCTGCATTTTTTTTTTGGTTTGAAATAGAATATATAGTAGAAAAATGAAACCCCATTGGAACCAAAACTTTATCCCTTTATGCTCTAATTCTCCATCACTTTGACACTTTGTACGCAAACCTACCTGGATTGGGACCCACTTTTGGACTTTTTTATATGTTGAATATTGATGACGTGGAGTAATGATGTGGACAAAAAGCTCATCATCAGCTTTTCCACGCCACCTACCTGGTTATTGGCATTGGCGGCTTCGGCCTTCACATGCTTATTTTCCTTTCAATTTCCAGCACTTTTTCCCCCACACCCTCCCTCCTCCCCATATATATAACCACTCAAACACCCCTTTCGCCCCAAACCAAAGAAACGCTCATCGCTTTTGTCCCCTGTCTCTGTCTTTGTCCTTGTCTCTCTTTCTCTAATGGTCATGGCCAGCCAAGAAGGGCAAGGGATCAAGTTATTTGGGACAACGATTGCGTTGCATGGAAGACAAGTAAAAGAGGAACAAAACAAAGCTGATCATCCGGCCTTGGATAAGAGGCCAGACAAGATCATACCATGTCCTAGATGCAAGAGCATGGAGACCAAATTTTGTTACTTCAATAACTACAACGTTAACCAGCCTAGACATTTCTGTAAAGGTTGCCAGAGGTACTGGACGGCAGGTGGGGCTCTTCGGAACGTTCCGGTGGGGGCTGGTCGCCGGAAAGCTAAGCCGCCTGGTCGTGATCTTGGTGGGTTCGCGGAAGGGTGCTTGTATGATGGGTCTAGTGGGGTGCACCAGTTTGAGCTGGAAGGGATGGCGCTGGATGAGTGGCAGGTAGCGGCAGCGAATGGTGGTTTCCGGCAAATTTTCCCAATGAAGCGAAGGCGGATCAGCTGCTCAGGTGGTCAACCTTATTGATATTCAATAGTATTTCTTATCTTATCAATTTTCTCTTGCTTGGAAAAGGTTTCAAACAAAGATTAAAAAATTGTACGGACTATAGACTAATGTAAATACAGGCTGGTCTTTGCTTAATTAGTCTTCTAATGTTAGTATTATTTAATATAATATTAAAAAAAATGTGTAAATATCAAAAAGTTTTGGATTAAGTAGATGTACTTAGGGATTAGTGTTTCCAAATTGCGGTGCAGCAAGGGAGAATCAATGATTAATCAAATGCTGCCTTGTAATTTAATTAGGAGAAATGTGCTAATCGCTGATCATGAGGGTTTCATGTGGTAATGTCACTAGGCCAAAATCAACCTACCGAGGAGTCCATGATCCAATTTAATTAACAATATTTGAGATCACCGGCAAGTTCATCATCATCATCATCTTGATTATGCACGTGCTAAATTGGACGGATCATAAGATGGGGGCAGAGAATGGCCAATATTCTTCGGACAACAACGGTTGAGGCATGATTAACGCAAGCTAATGCACATGTAAACTGCTAAAGATTCAACGGATAACGTTGAGATATCGGAGCACAGCCTGGACGTGGGGAAGAATTCTAATCCTATCAAAATCCATTTTCATTGAAGATTTTGATGTATCCATCTAGTAACCCAAAAAAGATGAGGTCATTGGATCTTCAATCAAAGAAATTTATATAAGCCCTACGTACCAGGAAACAAAGGGTTGTAAATTAGACAATTATTCATCCAGGCAAGTCCACATTTTTAGTAGAAAACTATAGTTTTCTTGTTCCTTTTTCTTTTGTTTTTGTGCTATTGGGTAACAAATAGATTCCATATTGATCATGTTAGGGATAAGGTGAGACCTTACCCTTCACAGATGTAAGAGGTTTTTGTTTCATTTCGTTACCAGTGGACTTTGGGTTGGAATTAATGAAAAGGATTGTTCATGTCTTCAAGCATTGATTCTTCTTGGTATTATTCAGTGAAAAGTGGTACTGTTTCGTGACGAACAAACTTGGCTTGAGTCGTATTCAATGAAACTGTGAGAGTTCCATGTCATTTTTAGCGGTAGAGCTAGCTCTGATCTCTTCCTTTTTTTACTTTTTCCCCAAAGAAAAAGATGACCAACTAGGCCAGTAAAGGCAGCAGCAGGCCGAAGACTATCACTATCTCTCAACAGAGTTGATGGTTGATAGGATACCCAACACCTCTTATTTGATCCCTCTTGTATACCTATATAAACTGGTAACTTAAAAAAAGATTGAAAACCTAAAGGGAAGCCTATTGCTTCAAACTCATCTTTGATTATCTGGTTTTGAATTGCTAGATTATGTTGGGAAGCTGAACCACTATGGCGTTCATTCTTTGTTTTCTGTCTTCCACTTTTGCCTCTGGGTTGGAAAACAGAAAACACAGATGCCTTTAGGTACAGAGTTCGGCATCTTATCAACAACTAGAATGAGGTAATTAAATTCCTACGGATTAGTTGAAACTGGTGTGGATATCTTCAAGATTAAACAAGTGCATTGAATGAGTATATAACATGAGAAAGAACAAGAATAATATTCCGTAGTAAGCCTTTCCACACAGTCCTGTACTGTTCTTTAGATCTGTTTTGTCGAATAAAGTTCATTCGAAAAGGACAGTTTGCGACAAGATTCCTGCCAAGTGCATGGATGAAATCCTACATTCTTGTTAATGGTTATCAAGTATCTGTAGTTAAATACAATGAATGATATCCAAAAAGAGTGAGGATTGGAGATTCAAGTGATGGATGATGCCATTATAAAACAAAAACAGCACATGCAAAGAATAACAAAGAGGGCAACCTATCAGAAAGAAACTAATCTTGAAACGTTAGGATAAAGCAGGGGAAGGAGAAATGAACCAGCAACGAAGAAGTATATACGGTTCATGTTAAGAGTCATCTGAAAGTAATTAGTAATTGCCATAAAATCAAACTTAGAATGGTTGCACATGGCACTAGCTAATTACTTACTGTCAAATGCTATTGTAAACCAATTTCCAAGGTACCGAAAATTTGCCCATTTTGTGCCATGAAGCTGCAAAACAAGGATCATCAGCAATGTTTCTATGCACTTTGTTCTACTATCAGCCTATAAAAGAAAAAGAAAGAAAAATGATAGATGTTCTGTGGCAGCATCTAGAGCTGTAGACTAGCCTCTTCCTTGTCCTGGATTTGGTTAGTCACCCTCATTTTTAGGCTGCGTCCCCTGATCTCCTGTGTCTGCTATGCTGCCTTCAGTTGCTGGCTGACCTCCTTGCGCTGATGTGCTTGCTTGGCTACTTTGAGACCTGATGAAACCAATCAACAGAGTCGAATTAGACTAAATACAACGAGTCCTCATAACTCACTGTAGTGGAAACAGAGTGGATTATGCATAAACCACATGCTCAAGTCATAGAACTCTGAGATAAAAAACACAAAAAGCAATACCCTATTGCATGGAATTTTTTATACTTGACCAGCAAATTTGGCCACATATCTAACTGCATTCAATAATTTCAGTCCAGACTAACTATTGCCTTGGCTAAGATATAGATATTTGGTTTAAATCCATAAATCTGCAACATTTCAGTTGGGTTGGGCTCGAAATGAAATTAAACAGGATGCCCACTTCGGATTTAGATTTGCCTATTGATAGTATTGAAGGGAAAGCCCTAATTGATGTGGGTTGTTGTCCCGATGGAATGGGGGCTAATTCCAAGAAAAGACGCCCTATAGTAGTAAAGAATTTCCATTTATGTGGTAACAGAGAATGGAATCCAATGCTGGAAACAATGGAAAAAACCAATTTTAATTGCCCCATTGACTAGTGTAGACTAAAGAAGTTGAAGTACTGTTTCATTCAAGAAATTCATATACTCATATTCTTTCCTTCAAGACTAGCATAGGTGATTTTCATGTTACCTAATCAAAGAAAAATATGTAATGCAAAATAATTGAAAAGAATCTTAATATATGTAGTGCATTTGCAACAAAAATTCAAGGAAGAAAGTTGACAGAAACTTCCAAGATTCTAACCAATTAGAAATAGCAGAGAAAGAGACAAGTCAAAAGTCACGATAAGAGTTAAGAGATGCGAAAAAGAAATGTTTTTGATATCACTACCAGGTAAGTGCTTAACAAAGAAGCGATTAATTAGAAGGACCAAAGACCAAAAGACTTGACAAGAATTCAAAGAAGAACACGATGGAGAAGAAAGCAACATACCCACTTTCAGGATCGAACCAACTCCCGTCGCGCCATTCATGATGAAGTCTAACATTATAGAAAGCACAGTGCGCTTCCTTCCCATCACAATCCAACTTCACATGGTAGTTAGAATCAACTTTTCTTATAACAGTCCCAACCCTCCAAGCAAGGTTGACATAGGCGTCAACCTTGTCGGACACGACGATATTATGAGCACTTTTCGGGGGCAAAGGCCTTATTTCATCTGCGTCAACAGCTTCGACGATAGGGCTATATCCGTCCTCGGTTAACCGAGTATCGTAACGTACCAAGTACTTGTTACTTCCCATCGCAGCCAGATATTTTGCTTTGTAATAAATGCCTGAGAACCCTTCTTCCTTCTTGCATATCTCAATAGGATCATCGTATTTAAAATCCATTGTTTTGGAGCCCTCAAGAACGATCAAAAGAGCAGGGTGTAAGGGGGTTAAGAGAGGATTCTTGAAATGAGAAGAGAGTAAATCAGCGACAATTGGAATTTGAGAGCTTTGTACAGCGACCTTTTCCTTTTAATATAAAAACCAACGCTCTTAGTCATTTAACACTTCTTGAGAACTTGTATCAGCCGTTGGATCAACTCCTGTATAATTCCACAGCTTGCCATCTGTCCCCCAAAAGTCATACTACTACTATTGTTTTAGAAAAGGGTATAAGAAGACGCTATGGCGTTAACCGGTACCGATCGAGTCCTCCCTTAATTACCCGTTTTAGAAGTTTCTAGAAAGAAAAGAAATAGCTAAAGTTTTTTTTTTTTGAAAATAGCTAAAGTTACTTTATATAAATTAACTTATCACGATAATTCTTATATATTTCAATAAATATTTTAATAATATTTATTTCAATTTTATGATATTTTATGTTTATTCTTATACATTTATATCAAAATTTTTAAATGGTTAAATTTTGTTACAAGTGTTTTTATTTTTATTATTATATATTTATAACTTAACATTTGTAAATAGTTAAATATTTTTTTTTGAAAATATAAATGAAAATGATTAATTTTCAGTAAAAGTTTGTTTATTTTATCTAAATTAATTTGTTACGATAACTTTTATACATTTATATTAATATTTTAATAATTTTTACTTTAACTTTATGATTTTTTTTTATTACACTCGAGCATTTGATTTATTGGTTGGTGCATTATCTTCCTGCCTAAAGAGCAGAGTTTGAATCTCCCCTCTCCCAATTATAAAAAAAAAAACTTTATAATTTTTTACTATTATTTTTGTAAATTTACATTAAGATTTTTAAATGGTTAATTTTCATTACAAATGTTTTTACTTTTATTATTATACATTTGTAAATTAATATTTGTAACTGGTTACATATTTTTTACTTAAGAAAACAAATGTAAAAGATTAATTTTCACTAAAAATATATTTATTTTATTTAAATTGGCTTGTTATAATAATCCTTATAATTTAGATATTTACTATAATTTATGATTTTCAAACCACAAAGAGGTTTCACGGATTAAAATGTAAAATTACTTTAGAATATTGAGTTAGAAACTATATTAATCTATTTGTGTTGGTTCTAAATGAAAATTCTAAGTTTCAAATTATCAAAATTTATATATATCCAATTAAATCGTTGCACAAGAGATTAATTATCAAATACAAGAAAAGGTTTAGATCAATTATCAGGTGAAATTCATGACAGATCATTCATGAAATTCAGTTGCATTTGAACATCTCAACCAGTTAGAAGCAAGAAGCAACATCCATGCTAGAATCCCTCATGAATTTCTTATAAAAATTCAGCTGTTTTGAGCAATTAGCACGTTACATGCAAGATATATAGAACATGTATTAGGTAATTAGATACAATGAATGAAAACCAAAAAGAGTGAGGAGTGGAGATTCAAGTGACGGATGATGCCATTACAAAACAGAAACAGCAAATGTCAAGAATAACAAAGAGGGCAACCTATTAGAAAGAAATTAATCTGGAAACGTTAGGATAAAGCAGGGGAAAAAAAAATGAACCAACGAGGAAGAAGTATATACAGTTCATGTTAAGAGTCATCAGAAAGTAATTAGTAATTGCCACAGGATCAAACTTGGAATGGTTGAACATCGCACTAACTAATTACTTATTGTCAAATGCTACAGTAAACCAATTTCTAAGGTACTGAAAATTAGCCCATTTTGTGCCATGAAGCTGCAAAACAAGGCTCATCAGCAATGTTTCTATGCACTTTGTTCTACTATCAGCCTAAAAAAAAAAGAAAGAAAAAAAGATAGATGTTCTGTGGCAGCATCTGGAGTTGTAGACTAGCCTCTTCCTTGTCCTGGTTTTGGTTGGTCACCCTCATTTTTAGGCTGCCCCCCCTGGTCCCCTGTGTCAGCTATGTTGCCTCCAGTTGCAGGCTGACCCCCTTGCGCTGATGTGTTTGCTTGGCTGCTTTGAGACCTGATGAAACCAACCAACAGAGTTGAATGAGACTAAATACAACGAGTCCTCATAATTAACTCACTGTAGAGGACACAGAGTGGATTATTCATAAAACACATGTTCAAGTCATAGACCTATGAGATAAGAACACAAAAAGCTTAGAGAGTCAGTGGTTTTGTTTTCAGCTTCATCTCGGGTTCCTAATTTTGGACTTATTCTTGAGAGTGATCCCATGAATGCAGTCCTTTGGGTTTCAAAACCAGCTGCAGCCCCATGGAGGATCAGAAATATTGTTTCTCAGATTAATTCACTGTGTTCAAAGTTGCTGGGTTGGAAATCAGACACGTTCCGAGATCGGGCAAGATATGACAGACAGCCTTGCCAAGGATGGGGTGGGAAGAGTGGGTGATCTGATACGTATCTACCCTTAATGAAGTTGCTTCCTACTGTGAGGTGTTGGTGCTTTCTTCTGATCCCCGTTTGCTCCTTTTTATAATGTTGAGGTTTTGATGCTTCTGGTGAGTTTTCTGTGAAGGTTCTGTTTTTGCTTGTGACTCCTAGGCTCTTGATTCTGATTTATATCAGTAAGAAACGGAAACAGCAAGTCTGTTGCTTCCATTTCTTACTGGTTGCTGACTAGAGTTTTCTTCTACGGGTGGTTTGGATGTCCGATTCTGTATAGGATAGCTTCTTTGGTACAGTTCCCTTTGTAATGGCAGTTTTTGTCAGCCATCTCGGCATCTGACTATACTACAAAGTCGGAGCCTTTTGTATGATACAGGGATTCCCTGATTGATCAATGAAACTCACTACTTATTCAACCCAAAAAAAAAAAAAAACTCAAAAAGAAATCCCCTATTGCATGGAATTTTTTTTACTTAGAGCGGCAAATTTGGCTACATAGCTAACTGCATTCAATAATTTAAGTCTAGACCAACTATTGCCTTGGCTAAGACATAGATATTTGGTTTAAATCCATAATATATGCTGCAAAATTTCAGCTGGGTTGGGCTGGAAATGAAATTAAACAGGATGCCCATCCCAGCACTGGATTTGCCTATTGACAGTATTAGTCCAAGTATTGAAGGGGAAAGCCCTAATTGATGTGGGGGTGGTTGGTATATCGTTGGAATGGGTGCATATTCCAAGAAAAGACGCCCTATGGTACTAAAGAATTTCCACTTATAAGGTAACATAGAATGGAATCCAATGCTGGAAACAATGAAAAAGACCAATATTAATTGCCCCCATTGACTAGAGTAGACTAAAAGAAGTTGAAGTATTGTTTGGGCATTCAAGAAATTCATATACTCCATATTCTTACCTTCAAGACTAGAATAGGTAACTTTCTTGTTACCTAATCAAAACAGAATATGTAATGCAAAATAATTGAAAAGAATCTTAATATATATATATGGTGCATTTGCAACAAAAATTCCTGGAAGAAAGTTGACAGCAACTTCCAAGATTCTAACCAATTAGAAATAGCAGAAAAAGAGACAAGTCAAAAGTCACGATAGGAGATGCAAAAAAGAAATGTTTTTGATATCAGTACCAGGTAAGTGCTTAACAAAGAAGCGACTAATTAGAAGGACCAAGACCCAAAGGACCTGACAAGAAGTCAAGCACACAACGGAGAAGAGAGCAACATACCCACTCCCAGGATAGGACCATCTCCCATTTCGCCATTCAAGATGGAGTCGAACTTTATAGAAAGCACAATGCTCTTCCCTCCCATTACAATCCAACTTCACATAGTAGTTAGGATCAACTTTTCTTGTAACAGTCCCAACCCGCCAAGCCAGGTTGACATAGGCTTCAACCCTGTCGGACACAACGAACTTGGTATAAGCAGTCTTCGGGGGCAAAGGCCTGATTTCATCTGAGTCAACAGCTTCGACAAGTTTCCTATATCCGTCCTCGTTGAAACGAGTATCATAACGTACCAAGTATCTGTTTCTTCCAATCGCAGCCAGAAAAGTTGCATTGTAGTAAATGCCTGAGAACCCTTCTCCCTTCTTGCATATCTCAACAGGATCTTCGTGTTTAAAATCCATTGTTTTGGAGCCTTGAAGAACGTGCAAAAGGGATGGCTCAGGGCAGGGCTTAAGGGGGTTTAAAGAGATTCTTGAAATGGGAAGAGAGTAAATAAGCGACAGTCGGAATTTGAGAGCTTTGTGTAGCGACCTCTTCTTTTTAATATGAAAACCAACGGTCTTAGCCATTTAACACTTCTTGAGAACTTGTATCAGCCGTTGGATCAACTCCTGTATTATTCCACAGCTTGCCATCTGTCCCCCAAAATTTCATGCTATTACTATGTTTTAGAAAAGGGCGTAAAGAACATTCTCTAGATTTATTACTATACACGAATTTGCACCCGTTTTCCTTCCGATTATGGTAATACATTTACGTTAACATTTGAAAATGATTAATTTTGATTAAAAAGTATGTTTATTTATTTAAATTAGCTTGTTATGGTAATTTTCACACATTTATATCAATATTTTAACTTTATGATTTTTTACATTTATTTTTATAAATTTACATTAAGATTTTTAAATGATTAATATTAATTACAAGTGTTTTCATTTTTATTATTATACATTTATAAATTAATATTTGTAAATATTTAAATATTTTTTGCTCGTGAATATAAAGGTAAATGATTAATTTTCATTAAAAATATGTTTATTTTGTCTAAATTAACTTGTTACGGTAACTCTTACAATTTCGATATTTATTACAATTTTATGATTTCAAACTGCATAGAGAGATTGCATAGAGAGATTGCAGGGATTAGAATGTTAAATTACTTGCAGAATATTGAAATAAAAACTGTATTCAGGCATGGATCTGTGTTGGGTCTAAATGAAAATTCTAAGTTTCAAGTGATCAAAATTTGTATATATCCAATTAAAACGTTGCACAAGAGATTAATTATCAGATACATTAAAAGGTTTAGAGCAATTATCAGCTCAAATTCATGACAGATCATTCATGAAATTAAGTTGCATTTGAACATCTCAAACAGTTAGAAGCAAGAAGTAACATCCATGTTAGAATCCCTCATGAATTTCTTGTAAAAAATCCAGCTGTTTTGAACAATAAGCACAGTACATGCAAGATATATATATAGCAGGGACAGCAGACTTTGGAAATCTTGTTGCAAAAACTCACCAACTATGATAAATATATAGGAGTACTGGTTCATAACTAATGGGGTAATCCTTAGGCTAGAGGATATTGCCAAAAAAGATTGGGAAAAAACAAGGGAAAACTCAGTTTATTATTCGATACATGGATGAACTTTCACTTTGTTTTGCCATAAACTAATGCGGGTCCTTTATACGAAGCCATCAGCGGTGATTCCGAGTTCCCTGAGGACTTCAGTGCACTCAGGCAGAGGTTTCTTGACCATGAAGCCAAGAGGGTTGGCAAGGCGGCTGTCGGAGGTGATGCCACTGTATTTGGTGAGGCTAATCCGAGCACTCTTCCTAAGGAAATTTTCCTTGTCGATCTCACTGCATTCAGGGTCGCTCGATTGTACGAGTGAAACCTCACATATCTCCTCCTCGTGGTCTCCCTCCACCTTAATATGGTAGGTTCCCGACTCGTCGGTCTCACCATCGACGGAGTAGGTTATGTCCCCGCCTTCACGGTCTCTGCACTCCAATCGCACCTGTGCACCTGTTTACCACCACACTAATGCGTTATCATGTGCCATAAGAAACCTCATAAATTTATGGGAAATTTTTATCATATGTTTGTTGAAACTTGAGAAATGGAAGACTGAGATTAAGGCCTCAACAAGGAAAAGGAAAATTGTGGTTTACCTGCCATGTACTTGCTGATCTTGGTTACGAACTGGGCGCGGCAGTTGTCACAGTAAACCTTCCCCTCCACGAAGAATTGTTCAGGAGCTTGGGCATCAACAATACCGAGGAGGGATAAGAAGCAAAGGGCCGAGGCAAGGAAGAAGATGGCCTTGGGAGATGTTGCCATTGTAACCTGTTTACTTGTATTCTGGTTTTGGAATGGAGATTCAATGACAAAAAAATTAACTACATGGAAGCAAGAGAGCTTGTTTCTTTTATAAGGGGGGTAAGGCTACTAGTTGGTTTTGCTATGCATTTGAGTGACAGTTATTTTCGTGAGGCTGCCATTTCTTCCTTGTTTGTAGAACAATCACTTAGACCCGCTTATCTCTCCTTCTCTCTGACAATTCTCTAATGCTCTGATTATTCCCTTAGGGTTAGCTGACTTGGTCTGAGATCCTCCTCAATGTCTCCCATTTTTTCTCTCAACCAAGAAACATGTAGATGTCAGATGACAGATGTAAATCTTTAAAAAATCTTGAGAAAGTAACAAAATTGTCGGGTTTACTGATTTTGGAGACAATAACTTAATGATTAGTCACAATTTACATTTGAAATTAGAATTTCAAGTTCAAATTCCTGCCCTCCACTTATCAATAAAGGGTAGAGACGATGACCACCCACTCCCAAGCAGTATAGCTCTTCAACTAAAAGCTATGCTAAGCATTTGGGCATTTCGATTGCAACTAAAATATTAATCCGGTGTTAATTTATTACAATTATAGATGGAAATACGCCTCATAAGCATTAGGTATTCTTCATACTCAAAAAGTACCATGTTTACTAAGCCTAAGCCCATGAACTTACAGGCTCAACTCAATAAATTATTACGCCTATAAATGAATAGGCTTCAGAAAGAAATTTAAAACAAAACCAAACAAGAAAAGAGTCTCAAAATTTTTCCAAAAATGGGTTTGGAATTTCAATGAACAAAGCAGCAAATGAAGCAGAAAAAGCATCCCTGAAAGTGTTCCTATTTTGATTCAGAGGGATGTAATTGATAGGCTGCAGAAAATGTAAAAATGTAATCAGCACTTGACAGTCCAAACATCCAACAGTCATAGCTAAAACACCCAGATGCTAATCAGAAAATGAAAATAGTTGAAACTCTTCTGAAAAGTGGGTGTAACTCCTAGAGTTACAGAGGTGCTACTTCCTTTCGTGATACAGGTTGCAACCCACTGCAATGACCAAAAAAATAAACCTATAAATATAGATAAAAAATAATAGCTGTAGTTTACAAAACTGCACTTCATTCTTTTTTTCTTTTTGAATGATGGAAGTGTTTCTTCATGAGATAACAACAAACCTTAGACAGCTTCATTCCTCTCCGTCACCACCTTTAGCAGCACCAATCTTCTGAGCTTCTTCTGTGGTAAAACAAATAAATGACACTGTTAAGTACTAATTACAAATAACAAGATCGTTATGTATTAATCCAAGAAAACCAGATCAGAGACATATCAATAACAACAGCTACTCACGGACTATTCTTGAAACCTAACCTCAGCTATAGTTCGTGGCAACTCACGAATTACTAGAAAAACTAACAAGCACAAAATCCTTAATAACTTATATGACTAGTTCTAGCTTAACAAATGATGAACTGCTTTCTCCAACATCAAGGTATAACTAAACTAAACCAAAATCAAGTTCACATTGGCTGTCAAACAATATTTCTCCCCTTGAATGCTTGATGTAATGCCATGTCACACTAATTTCACTCCCATTCCAAGAACTCTCCATGAACTAACAAATTTGAAACTATTTATAGCAAAAGTAACAAAATATAAAAAGCCATGAATCTAACCACCAGCCTTTAAATACTCATGCAAAAATAATATTATATGATATTTTATGAACCATATATAATCAATACAGTTGGATCATAAATGGTAATCTATTATAAACATATCATCCACTATATTACACACATAGCAAGGTGAAATACTCCAAAGATACCAATGTTGATGAAAAGTTTTAAATTGCAGAAATAGGAAAGGCATAGAATACTTCTCACATAACTATTTGAATACTTAAAGTAACATTAAGCTGCAAATTCTAGTTAAACCATTATCCTATGCAAAATCTAAAAGTCACCTCCATCCTCTGAGATGTCAGAAGTCCATAAAGTAAGGTTGTCTCTTAAGAGCTGCATGATCAATGTGCTATCTTTATATGACTCCTCACTCAAAGTATCCAACTCCGAGATAGCTTCATCAAAAGCTTGCTTAGCAAGATGACACGCCCTGGTGTACAAGTTTAACACGTAACATGGAGTTCCACAATTATCCAGAAATAGCTCAACTAGAAAGTTACTACATAAGAAACAGCATGCATACCTTTCAGGAGAGTTCATAATTTCATAATAAAAGACAGAGAAGTTCAAGGCCAAACCCAACCGAATTGGATGTGTAGGAGCCAACTCAGCTTCTGCTGTAGTAGTTGCTGACTGCAAGTAAATAACATAAAGACTCATGAAATTCGGCATGATAATAGATTGGACATTTAAAAAGTGTTCTAGCCATCTTAGGATTTCATATCACAAGTTAAACAACTTATCAAGCTCAGCAGAGGGAATCAAACAAATATAATTCCAACAGCCATCATAAAATGACAGCACTAGTCTAAGAGCCAGGGGAAAAAAGAGTGAGACAGAGTTTGCTTCCTTAGAAAAATATGGCAGTGGGAAGAAATTTTTTTTTTCAAGCTGCCCTTCCTCTATGACATTTGGTTCATAAATACAGGGTGAGAAGAAATGAAATAAAGAGAAAATATCTCGAACATTGGTAAAACTTCAGTGAAATTCCTTATGAGATGTTCATTAGGCTTCTTAATATAATCATGCGGTTTGTTAAAATAGCAGAGTCAACATTGGGTGCTAAAGTAAAAAAAATTAGGATGCGGTTGATATGGAATCCATAATTTTTTAAGACATGGCTTGATTCATTGAGGAACCTAACAAACTTCGCATAAGGAACTCCACCTCTGTCTTATGCCACATAGTCTTGACCACCAATAGTTTCTCCCAAGAACGGGAAGAGAGAAACCGGTGCAAATAAGATGCAACCAAGCAATGCCATTTTACTATTCTAAATTCCCCTTACATAGTATGAGGAAAATATAACAACCAACCAACAGTTTATAAGTAAAAAATGTTCATTTAAAAACCAACCTCTTTACATCTCCAAGAAACAACCAACAATTTATAAGCCAAAATTCTTCATTTATGCCAATTTGAACACAAGTCGACCGTAATAAAGTTACCTGATATGCTTTCATGGATTGATCAGCAGCCTCATTTCTCTCATCACCCATCTTAAACTCCGCGAAATACCTATAATAATCTCCTTTCCTGCAACCAAACAAACCCCAGAAAAACCTCAGAACTCAGAAGAACCCCAAATAACCACATTATCAACCAACCCCAAAAACCAAAATGACACTCACATTTTATAGTAAAACACAGTGGACTCTCCTCCCATGCAAGAAGGAATGAGATGCTCATTGATCACACCCATAATATCTTTACAAATGTTGGACAACTCCAATTCCACCTTCTGCCTGTACCCTTTAATTTGCTTAACATTTTGCTCATTCCCTTTGGTCTCTTCTTTTTGCTCAATGGAAGATAAGATCCTCCACGATGCTCTTCGAGCACCGATCACGTTCTTGTACCCAACTGAGAGCAGGTTTCGCTCCTCTACGGTCAGTTCCACATCAAGCTCCGCTAGTTTTTTCATAGTAGCCACCATATCTGTAACAAACAAAAATTCCACACTTCAAATACTTAAAAGTCACAAAAACAAGAAAAAGAAGTAAAGTCTAAGGCCTTGTTTGGTTAGATCGGACCATCAAAGCGTTCGGCTTGTTCAGCGAGCTTGGCGATGTAAACGAGGTTTTCACGTTCTCTGGAGAACTCCATTGGTGATTAAAAGATGCTTTTCTTTTCCTTCTTCACGAGAAGTAGAAAAAGAATGAGAACTGAAGCGAAGGGGAAGAGGTTTCTCTTGGTTTTCTTTTCTTTTTCTTTGGTGGGGGGAGTTGGTTGGAGTTGGAAGGACCAGCTAGGGAGAAATAGATTGGGCAAAAATGGAGGACGCGGGGACAAGACAGGGCTGGCCGGCCCTGATTTAGAATGTCAATGACCCACGCGAGATTTGTGGCGTGCTTACCACTCCTCATTAAATGGGGCTTCTTTACGACACCGTTTCGAGGAGTTGGGGCGTATTGGCATGTTTTGCGAGAGTGTGTGTTAGGAGTTTGTAAGGAAAAAGCAAATGATGGTGACAGGTAAGCATTTAAGCGATGTTATTTTTGGTCAAACCCTCTGACTGTGCTGCTGTACCTTTTTTACTTTATAAAAAAGATTATTTGTTTAATTATTTCACCAGTAACTAACACAAATCTACCATTCAAGGTAGTAAAAAGTATACAAAAATTTTGCCCCTTCATTTCAACTCAAATTCTGCAGCAAAGTAAAAGAAATGGGTTTGACTATTAATCCGATTTTTTTATTGTTTTTAGGACCACAACTCCCCTAGTTTGTCGTTCAATTAGCATTTAATTTTCCTTTAAGAATGGGATTTATTACATGCCCAAGCTCCAACTTTTGACCCTATAATTTTACCCCTCGTGAGCCTATGACTCTAGAGGGAATAAAAGTTGGTTGTCCCTACAAAAGGTGACAACTATTAAGCATTGTTTTTGTCTTTGCAATGCGATCCCCATTCCTGTGTTTGATCAAGTCTTAAATTAAATAACTCACCATTACCATAATTTGGAAAGGGAAAGAAAGAGTAAAGTCATTCAAAGTCATTAACCTTTCTACACAGGCAAAAGTGACTCGGGACTAATGGCCACAACAGTGAAGCTTTGGAAAGCATTGGAAAGATCAAAATACTCAAAATGTAAAGAATCCTGTGTTAACAGGTGGCTATAGGCTAGCATGCAAATGCCACTTAATGTTCGTAAAGAAATCCTACGGAAATGGGATTTATATCAGTACGTGATAAGAGATCTTTCATTTTCTTCATTTCATCTTGTGTAATTTGTTTTACAATATGCTTCAGGCGCACTGGCACAGTGCACTTACATACATTTCGTGGCTACAAGCTAGCAGAAATAAATGGGGAAGAGGATTCTTGTTGCTTAAGGCTGTCAGCAACATGAGCAACTACTCCAGCGCCGGCATTATGAAACCATTCGTTTTTTACCTGAATTAAGGGGAAAACAAGTCATATGAAAAGTTGAATGGAGAAACATTTTTCTAATCAAAAGTTTATGATGGAGATACTACATGGATGTTATTGTGGGCGAAAAAGGGCCAGAGTGCGGAATGAAAGCTGACATCAACTTTTTTCCATCCCAATTTCTGTAAACCTTGTATCATTTCCTCTGTTAACAAAACGAAATGGTTATTACTGTCTGGGGACAATCAGAGTGTTATTATATAGTTGGCACACCATCAGATATCAGCAGAAACAATTACCTTCCATGAGTTCATGATATTCGACTGTGTTTTGTACGTTAGGTGCATTCTGTGCTGCCTCCTTTGCTTTGGCAGCTTCGGGAGGAAAACTGGGGCCATCAGAAGAAACTGGTGGACAGTAGTCCACATCCACAACATGTTTGTAACCATCCAAAGATCGTAGTGGGGGCTGCCAAATAAGTAGGAATGTCAGCAATATGCATGAAGTTAAGACCACTCTTATTCAATACTTACTATTTCATCGATTTTAATTCCCTTAATAATTCTAATTTAAGTGCTGATTGTTATAAGAGACAGTGCAGCACATCTTTGATACTGGTGTACAAGGAATTCACCTTAACAAGTTCTTTCTCCCGCCTGATGGAGGATGTGCGCCAGCCAACCATATCTATCTGATGTCAAAGAAAGTGCCCAATAGGGAGGAAGAGAGGATTAACAAGAAGGAAATCAACATGGGCAGCTAAATTTACTACAAGGGAGAAATGATTAGGCAGGATACGATCATAAGATACATTTGCATAGGCAATGCGGCACCTAAATGCACCAAGGGCAGATCTGCAAAATAGAAATCATAAACATAAAATCAGTCACAAAAAACAACCTAGACTTGGCCCGGTGGTATCTTTAGGAGTTGAGGTCCAAGGTTCGGATCCACACCTTCCTCTTTGGACTTCCTCATTTGCATAAAAAAATATGTAATAATAATAATAAAATCTGAACAAAAGCAAGCTTCTTCAGTCACTATAAAAGCTTGCTTTACGTACAAGAATTTCCCATCCTCACAATCAGATGCCATCCTCAAAAGCAGTGGCGGTCTGTTGGGCTTGCCATCAGTTAGAAATAGTTGTTTACCAGTTCGACCAACAAAAAATGGAGCAATTGGTGGGGCAAGTTTCTCTAAAATAGGAACTCCTAAGAGAAATGGAAGCTGAAGGACAACAAAGACGATATTAGAAACTGCAAAATGCAGAGGAAAGATGATAGTAGTACAACTGATCACTAAATAAACATTTTCAACATTAAAGACAGTACCCAATGAGATGCAGGCAGTATGGCAAAATCATAGGAATTACAAGACATCACAAGTTTGCATGGCTATATCTCCAACACTCATTTGTAACTAAAATATTATGTATGAAATAAACCTGATAAGCAACACCCTCCAGAACAAACCTGCTTTCTCCCTCTCACCCCAAGATGTGGAGTTGCCAAGGTAATAAAACTGACTGCCTCCAGTCCAGCAATCGTACCTCGTCTTGAAGGGCGTGATGTTTGTAAATTTCCCTCTGAAGAATCAGTTACCTTATCAGACTGGGTGCCACTTGAGTCATTTTCTGTGTAAAGAACAGCAACTGCATATCTTGCAAACAAGCCCCCAAGAGAATGGGCTAAAAATGAAATCTTTTTCAAGCTTTCAGTCTTCTTTACAACTTGCAGAACCTATTAAACCAAAAAACGGTGAAGGGAGTTACCAATAGTGCAGAAAACTTAAATTCATACCATAAAACTCACAAGCTATGAAAACATGCCTAGGAGGCCTATACTTGCTGCAAAATATTTTCCACACAGATTTGACAACTCACTTCATCTGCTAAGCGCTTTCCAGCTCCATCAACCCCAGTCAAGGTTTTAGTATAGGTATTACATGAACTTGCTGCAACAATTTATTAAATAAACAAGTAAATAAATTATCTTTATACATACAAATTACATGAGATGAAGACATGAGAATACCATAAATCAGAAAGTTTCTTCCAAGCCGCCTTTTCAACTCTGCCTCTACATACGTCCAATCACTAGGGCTACATTAAGGAAAGTCCTTCAGCCAATTTGACATCAATTTGGAAATAAAGGCCATAAAGACTCACAATTTTTTGTATGTATTCTTTTACAGATTCACAAATACCCGTCTAATCTATTAAGTATTAACAGCGGCT
This sequence comes from Theobroma cacao, assembly GCF_000208745.1. Taxonomy (NCBI): domain Eukaryota; kingdom Viridiplantae; phylum Streptophyta; class Magnoliopsida; order Malvales; family Malvaceae; genus Theobroma; species Theobroma cacao. The sequence goes on from NC_030855.1 coordinate 23,065,761, forward strand.
TACTACATTCGCCCCACTTTGTTATGCATGGTCGTTCTTTTAGTTCTTTTAAGTACTAACTGATTCTATGAATGTAATTTATGATGAACTGGGATCCATCAGTCAATAACCAAATACCTAGCTAAGATGCCGTGAACAAGAACAAGAAGGTGATCAGGTTCATTTTTCCCGTTCGAAATGCTCTTGGATGAAGCAAAGTTTCCTTGAGTAGCAGTACTCATAGCTTGAGCTCTATGGCCTTGATGTTTCCAATTATTATTTGTTCCTGTACAAGTTTAACAAAATCAAATGAGTGTTCAAGCAAAATGCACTTCCACAAGTCACTTTGATCACTAATTCACATGTTTCAATTATCAATTCTCTACATTTCCTAATCTCAATCCTAAACGAAATTACTGATATACAAAAGTAATGTTTTCTTCTAATTTCTTTTATCATCATCAATCTTTCATATAAATATTAGTCGAATTCGAAATCCCTGCCAAATCAAAATCCCACATCTCCAGGCGCGAAATCAAATAGTTTTAATACAATATTTCAAATCCTTTCCTAATTAGGCAAAGTAAAAAAAAATGAAACAAATAGTAGGAAACACAGAATTAAGCAATAACAACATTACCGGAACGGAAATCCAAATTGTGAGAAGAAGAAGAACAGGTGCAAGAAGAGGAAGGTGAGGAGCAGCCGAAGGGTCCAAAGGATCCGGTTCTGAAACTACAATTATTACTATTATTACTGAATATCGGCGAATAACCGCATCCTGCTTGAATCAGAGATGCCATTGCCATTTCTATTTATATCCGCTGACACACTTGGAACAAAAAACAAACTTCCTCGATTTGCGGTTCTTGGATGCTATGTCAGCATCTGTGCCATAACGTTCTCCTTATCTCGATGACAACATGATCATCATCACGAGTCACGACCAATGACCACATCCTAATCTTCATTTTTTATGTTTTTTATTTTCCCTTTTCTTGCATCACCATTGCTCCGCTCCTTCCTCTTTTTTTGGAAACCAATAAATTCTCGATAATAATGCTGGAAATTGAGGGGAAAAATAAAAATAAAAAATGGGGGACGAGATTTCGGAAGAGGAAAAATCTGGAAGACTTGGGGCAAACAGAACTGTGCATTGCCTTGAGTTTGGAAGGGACTGTGAGGGAGAGAGGAGGATTGGATTACCGAACACTTAGGTGACCGACCAATGGGGCTTCGTGTCCTGTTGGTGACGGTCAAGGTCGGGTGATTATAGCAAATATTATCTGTGCTTCGCCCATCGTCATTGACGGCTCTTCAGTCATTTCGTCGTTTTGTCTGGCTATCGTATACGGGACGCGAGTTCTGAGTGGGCCCATTCTTTTTCCAATTATTGTGGGGTGGAGGCGTACTGGATGCGTCACCATCGTTTTTTGCACTCTTCACCTGCCTTTTATCATTTTACAGCATTTTCTTGCATTAGGTACTTCGGTAGTGTCTTCGGAGTGAAATTTATCCTTTTGCAAATACTAACAGCACAATATGTTACTGTAGTTTGAAGAAAAATCAAAGCAGCAGTTATCATTGTTAGTTGCAGCTAGATTGTATACATTGTATCAATTGTAAGACAATTTATTAAGTAATTTGGCTTTGTTCAATTAATAATGTCATCGAGTCATTACTCCTTTTTATAAAAATCTATCTGTATAAAATATGTAATTATTTATAAGTTAATGATATAATACTCGAATTTTTTTAAAAAATTATTTAAAAATTTTAAATAAAATTTTATTTTTTATTAGTTAAATCAAATTTATGTATTTTTATTTTAAATTAAATAAGTCTTTATAAGTATTAGTTGATTAATTTTATTAAGTAAAATAACAATTTTCATTTTATATTCAAATAACGTTGATGTGAAGATTGAAAAATGTGATATAATTATATAATTATATTATACTTAATATGTTACATCATTATCAATAATAACATATTTATATGATACGTCAATATCATATCACATAAAAAAACAAGTAGACATCAAATATATAGACTTATTAAGTCTAAAATAAAAATATAAAAATTTATTTATCTAAAGATATAAGTACAGAAACTTGAATGAACTCAATAAAATTATAAAGATTTATTTAAATTTTTTAAAATAATTTAAGAGCTTTTTTTAGATATTATATCTAAATTTTCAAGATCTTTTCACCTATTTGGAGTGGGATTGAAGTCTGTATTTTTTTTTTGAAGTGTTTAACATGATATTTTCATATTTGAAAATAATAGAGTACTTTATTGATAACCTTAAGGGGATTTTGAATCCATTTATGAAACTCGTTTCACCCCATATTACGTATACGCTACAATATAGAGTGAGTTCTTGAGTATGTTATATATATATATAGTTTCTTCGGGAAAGATAGTTACTGATTATGCAAGTGTTGAAGATTGAAAAAAAGTTACTCTTAAATGTTTTCTCCTTATTAAAAAATGAAAGCTGTTGAGAAACAAGTATATGTGCAACTTAAGCGCCAAGCGGACTTAAACAAATTAATACTAGCCAAAGGCACAAGCAAATCCTTCAAGTCTTCAACACACAAAATTCATACAATTCTTAGGAAGGAAGAACCCCCGAAAAGAAAAGAAAAATTAAAATTAAAAACATACTTAAAATCTCCTTATTTACATAAAGCTCACATTATGGAGCAAGCATGGGGATTTTCATCACTGAAGACAGAGCTGGCTTGTTGATCCATAAGAGTGGAATAAGGCGGTGGCTGATAATAACCATGGTCATGACCATCATAGCCATGCTTGTAGTAGTTGTAGGATGAGGGACGCCCAGTTGCATGGTAGGTAACTACGGGTTGGCTTTGATAGTAATCGTAGTAAAACTGGTTCTCAGGGTGGTATGGATATGGCCATAGCTCTGCTCTTCTCCCAGTTTTTCTCACTGTTTTCAGGATCTTCTTCTGGTCTGACGCTGCCCATCCCATGACTGTTACCTTTTGCATGCCCATGTCTATTTCGATACTGTCGATTCCTGAAAGGAATCACCAAAGCCATTAACATTAATCGTTAGAGCTTCAAGAGCTTGCATACTGTCAATCAGATCAATCTTATGCATGAAGATGATCATGAACAACAAAGCATTGGATGTGGATAATATCTCTGTTTTCTGTTTATGAAAAACAGAAAAAAAAAAAAGAACTCCATGAAAGTAGAACATACCCTTGAGTTTACCAAGAGCCTTCCTTATCTTGGCCACGCAGCCTTCGCAGTCCATATGTACTTTCATCTCTACAATCTGCAGAAAAAGAAATAAACCGTTATCTTCATGTTCGATCAAGTGATAGTCAAATACTTACAAACTAACTTTGGGGCAAGCAACAAGAAAAAAAAAAACCCAAGTCATCTGATATGATGGCATGGCAGTTAGTTTAAGAGGGTGCCAAAAGCTAAAAAGCGCGCACAGATGGCATGCACACCAAGAGAGAGAGAGGGGGAGGGAGGGAGAGTTCTAACCGCCATTTTGAGTGGTTTAGAAATCTTAAGCTTTCTCTTTGGAATTCAAGTTGAGGATAGATAGTACTTAATACCTATATATATAGGGAAGGTCAAGACTGAAGAGGGATAAGAAAGAATATATAATAATATTATAATGTCAAAGGGAAAACAGTCCCCACGGGACTTTTCTCTGTTCCTCAAGTTGCTTAATTCTTAGCGACAAAGCTTTATGAAAGATTCGAGGGAAAAAGCCTAGCAGCTGCTTCGAAATTAAAAATGAGCTGCTAAAATGTCGCAGACTTGAAGTACAAGTAAATACATAGACCTGCTTTAAAAATTTAAAAGGCAAAACAAAAGAAAAAAGTAGTCAAAATGGTATCTGGGAAAACGCTCCGCGTAGATTGTTGCCTTATGATTACAAATATCACAAGTAAGCAGACCGAGTTAAGCAATGATTAGCGATGAATACAATGAGAACATTCGTCCATATTTAACAGTCATAGAAATGTAAAATTCCAGCTGGCAGCAGGCCCTTCATAGCTTTCATTCATTCCTTAATGGTGTAGATCAGGTACCTAGTAATATACTTGTTGCTAATTATATGCCTGCATGAAACTTTTGTTGAATTAATCAAATTATACGTGTGGGAGAAGAACAAGCTAACAACTCAACAATATAATAATTGGTCGTACTGTCAACTTGTCTAATAAAGTAGATATTAATGAAGATGAATCATTTGTGAAAGATGTTCGGAAATTCACATGACAACGACAGTGATACACCATATGTCAGCGCCCGCTTAGTTTAATAGCAGATTCCCAGGAATTTCCTAGCTCTGGATCACTTCATTAAGGACAGGTAACATCAACGGCCCCCCAGGCAACTGTAGCGGGTGCAGTGCATACTAAAGTAAACGAAAGGGAACGGATCCTTTTTTTTTTTTGAAAACCAGTATTTATTGTTCACAGGTGATCTCGGAAGAGGAGATTACAAACGGTACTTCAGGTATGCCATTTAAAAGGGTAGCAGATTACAAAGGGGAAAGAGGTATGCTACTTCCAGCGTTGAGGTACAGGGCACGACAAACAAATGATGAAGTGAGATATCATTTTCAAATGAAAACGCACAAGGGTAGTTGAGAGTTAACCAGATTAATAAAGTCCATGCATTTGTCTTTGAATTATTGGAAAAAGAAATTAAGGTGATAAGTACGGGAAGGTTTCCTCAATTCGTAAATTCAGTTGTCTTAGAATTTGAATCTTATCGGTGATTTTGGAAGACTAAGTAACCTATTGAACCCCAAATTTTTAATTGTGAAGAAAACGAAGGTGATAAGTACATGATAAAAGTCTCCTGCTCGGAAAGATGTATGGGGTAGCTTTTAAATGCAAAGTAGAAGTAGATTAAAGAGTTTACAAGTATTATTGACCATTGACCATAAGCAAAGAGCCAAAAGGAGAAGAAATTCACTCAGGGGAGTGGTTTGGCAGTCCAATTTTATGATGCGAATGATTGATATTAAAGAACAAGAAATTTCTTACATACGTGGTCTGAATGTGAACATCAGACCAATTAACTGATACACAATGCTACGGACAAAAATCACTCTCAATACTGAAAACATCATACAAATTTGTTGGTTTATATCCTGCATATCTTGTTTATATCCAAGTGGGATCAAACTGTAGCTCTGTTTCCCCTGGAATGTACAGTCTCCATAAATCTGATAATTGAAGCATACTGTTAAATATATTAAATAAAAAAAATTGGTTCCGATGCATAAGGCACTCCAACATGATAGTGAGTTGGATTTGTCTCGGAATGAAATTCCCAGCAACAAAAAGAATTCAGTGTAAATGCACAAGGGGGGTTTTTTTCTTCTATGAAATGGCTAGCTTCATTGTTTATCTGCTTTTGCTGGCCTTGCTAAGGCTGCTTGATCATGTGGAATAAACTTTGAACAGATTATCAGCCGAAGATCTGCCCATAAATGATAGTATTAGTTGCCAAGGACAGCAATGATGGGTTGCCAATTGTATGACCAAAAGAAATTGCCTTCCCATCCCCTCTCTGTTTTTGGCACAAGGAACCTGATCCATGGATGCAGGCCATACAGTTTTCGTTTGCAAGGATATAACTCATCCTCTAATGCTAAAACAACAAGAGAACCCGGACACGGACAATTACAGCAAAAACGATGTAGATCAAGCGATAGATACAGCTGGAACGAAACAAAAACGAATATAATTAGTAATTACAAATGCAGACAATGCGAGGAAGACACAGAAAAATTCTTTAATCTATTTTTGACCCTACGTATATGTATAAATTTATAACACTTTTTTTCTTGTAATAAATATTTATAACATTAGTTACTATGAGGATGAATTCCCCCAATATTCCCATGCCATTTGAGGTTTCGTTCAACACAAAAATCAAACATCGGATAACAGTAGTGTGTGCATGTGATTTACTTGTCAGTGTACAACAAAATGGCATTGTAGTGATACCAGGCTTTTCCCTCCTCCTTTTTCCTACAAAGGGATGTCAAACTAATCATGGGAATAAACGTGGCAAATTTGTTTAGACGTTTAAAAACTTAAAGGCCGGTTTGATGTGAAAATCCAGTCTGGTGGCTAACACAATGCATTTAACCTCGATTTTCCCTTTAATTTTGTCATTAGCGTGCGTGCACTCAGGTATAAATAATTTCCTTATTCCATGTTTACGATCACAACTCCAATCAATTGCAGCAAAAGATTTAAGGGTAATAAAAAGGTTTTCGAAATTCCATTTACAATGGCAGAGAAGGAGGGAGGAATCGTGAAGAAGGGCCATGACGAGGGAATGAAAATGGCGACTGCTCTTCTCGAAGAGTTTGGGCTCCCAAAGGGACTTCTCCCTCTTGCAGATGTGATTGAAGTTGGTTTCGTAAGGAACACGGGCTTCATGTGGATTGTGCAAAAGAACAAGGTTGAACACAACTTCAAGCTGATCAGCAAGCTGGTCAGCTATGCCACCGAAATCACTGGTTTCGTTGACAAGAAGCGGATTAAGAAGCTCAAGGGAGTGAAGGCTAAGGAACTCATGTTGTGGCCACCAGTAAATGAGATTGTAGCGGATGACCCACCCACGGGAAAAATTCACTTCAAGAGCCTTGCTGGTGTAACAAAGACCTTCCCCGCTGAGGCATTTGATGCTGGGCAGTAAATGTACTGTCCTGCCCTTGGGGAGCCAACAGATTCCAGTGATATTGTTACTTCATGCTCCACCTAGTCTTACCCTGTAGTAGCTATTGCTTTTGCTGCTCTATGTCTCACTTCTATGCAATTTTCTCTATGTGAATTAGTGCATTTCTGATGCCAATATTCAACAAAGAACAATAAAAGGAAGTGACTTTATTATTCAATGGTTACTCCAACCTTAACAAAACAAAAGAAAATTGATGAAAACGTTTGATTATCTGATTATCAGATGTAAATTGTCATAAACAAAATCCAGTCAGCTGTCCATCCATTGATTAAAATTCAGTTTATCCCATTCTTCACCGCAAATGGGCGCATGAAGAAAAGAAAACAGAAGCAGTAATTTCATAAAAATAACCATCAATTCATCGAGGCTAACTAAAAAATCTTAAAAATCATCTACAAATGTTAATCTCTGAGTATCAACCCAATAATCGACTTTTACAAGGCTGGGACAGTTCACATATGGCACTCATCTAACCGGTTTTTATGCAACTGAAAAGCAGGATTAACCCAAGCTCCATAATTGCATTGCATACCAGCCCAATTGAAGGAACCCAATCGAGCTTTGCAGCCCATGCACTGAAGTTTCTCTTCCACATACCCTTCTTGCACTGGTTGCATCCACATCAAGGGCTCCACAAATATGGAGGAACATTGGGCCGGTTCCTTCTCCCCGCTTCTCTTTCTCCATTTAAAACATTTCTCGCCCTTTCCGCGTTCGTGAGGAACTATGCTTTCCTCTGAAGCAACGATTCTTCTGCACTTTTTACAGCGGTAGATGACTTTAGGCTTTTGAACAGCTTCCGAATCCATGACATTTGCTGCTTCCATCTGTTCAACCCAATATTTAGACTAATCAACGGGAGAATCAAAAGATTTTAATTAATTTTTAACCAAACCATCCGTTCAACCGCATGAATGAAAGCGAAAGATACCCTAAAACAAACAATAACATGATCTAGGGTTCTATTCATTCTGTTAAAAATCTTTTACAATGCGGATAAAACAAAGAATTTTGAGACGGTACGTACAAGAAGAAGAAGAGTTACCTTTAAATTGGAGGGAGAGTTTTCAGCTGATCAATCGCTTTGTAATCTGATGAAAAGAGAGGAATTTTCTGGTTCTGTTTGCTTAACATGAACGTAAATATATGGTGGCAGCATTTCAGTCAGTGTAGGAGTAGGATATCTAGTTTTTCCGTTCACGGCCCAAAGGGAGAAAACGTCGAAGTTTCGAAGCGTACTTAAGCGTATATCAAGATTGGGCCGGGTTGGATCATATACTTGTTGGGCTCTTTGAATTTGAGTTAATTTAGGGTTTTGGTGATTTGGGTTTTAGGCCGAAAAAGAAAATTAAATTTGTACTCTCTATGTACTAAAATAAACGGTTTAAACACCTATTCAACTCAATATTTTATTCTCGTACAAGGTTTTAATCATATTTTTCTTGTTGATTAATGTTATCTCATATGGATTAAATTAAGTTTTCTTTGATCTTATATTCACCAATAATTTTTTTGGGTACAACAAAACTAATCAAATTCAAACATAAAATTCTACTTAAATTATCAAAATTTTATTCCATCTTTATCAAATCCGAACAATGCAACATTTAGTTTACCCAAAAGTAGAACAACTAATTAATCCATATCCATGCATGCATAATTCTTCTAACTAATAATTGTACTAAGTATGGAACTATTTGATTTATGAACACTTCAAGTTGCTTAACCTTCACTTGTTTGAATCCTAAGTTTCGAATCATAAACTTCAAATTGAAAGCAAGTTTTAACTGATAAAATGTTCTTTGAAATGAGTGGGTGAAAATATGTAGTAATAATATAAAATCGAATTTTGAGAATGGGCATCCACAAATCACGGATAATTTCCAATGATTGAAAGCTGCAACTTAAGAAACCCAAACAAAGAAGTTGCAAAATAGTAAAAGTTAAGTAAGTACAATACTTTATCTTATATTAATATGAATTTTATTGTTAAAGCTTATACAAAAATTCATAATTAACTAATAATTTGAGCATAAACTTTTGAGAATCATGTGATTTAGCTTCAATAACTTACTGTTCTTGGACTCGAATTGTTACAGTAAATGCTGCCAAATTAAGTATATATAGTTGCTTAACTTATTCATGATACAGTGACATTGCAAGCAGCCCAAATTTTTTATTTTGGGGTTGAGAATACTTAGCGTAATAAAGTTTGCTTTCCCAGATTGATTGTGATATATATTCTCTTGTGGGAAAGGATAAAAGGGTTTGATTTGACTTGCATGGCTAGTATTTCAAAGCTGGGTTTTATGGGGACGCCCCTGAATCAGTTGGTTTCTTCTTGCCTACTGAGAGATGGGATCTTGAACTCCAACAAATGCTAAAATGAAAGGAATCTTACCCTGATGGAATCGGGCATGATTATGATTTGAAGCAGTACAAGTCAAATGTTTAATGATTGATTGATAAGATTAGTGAGTCTGGGTTGAATCTGGAGGTTCTGTGGACCATCAATTGAAATTACGATATGATATTACATACAAAAAATGGCTGCTTCTTTTGGTTTCTGTTAGTATTTTACTGAATGGAACCATGTACTAGCTTTTTGGATTATCTTTCCATATAATCAATAATAGACACTACGACAGGGACTTGATTTCGCAAAATGGGATGATTTCAAAGTTCAATTCAAAGAGATGTAGAAAAACTTGGCTATTTCCCCTTTTCTGATTGCTTGTCGGATTATGGACTTGAACCACATCAATAATTTCTAAGCACTAATTGCAAGTTCCATAAATTCATTGCTTATGTTTGCTTTCATCCCCTTGGTCTATGGAAGTAATCAAACTTGCACTATTTAAACTTCAACTTAATTGTGTTAACTTTTGTTCTTTTTGGCTCTTATCCTATCAATCTTCTTTTGTAGTAACTTCGGAGAGGGAAGCCGGGTTGGGATTAAGAGCCTTTTTTTCGGATTTTCAAAGCAGCAGAAGACTACACCATGAATTGCAAGATCAGTTTGTGAATTCTGGCTGCTGTCTTCTCTTCCTGTCAAGATAAATTATTGATGCAAATTGATGGAGTACCCTGATTCATGGAGGTTTCACCTACAAGGGTTACATACAACTTGATCAAGGTATCTGCCATGAATCATGATTAAGAACTAAATAGTCATGGCTGAAGGGGCCACTGCCCTTGAGGTTGGCCATAATCTTAGGTCTGTTAATGCCTTGTCAAACGTAACAGAATGAAAGCGAAACAACTGCTTTGTTTTGATATATGTTGCTTGTTAAACGCGATTTCCTCTGCTGTAGACTGTTGCTTCGTCCCTCTGATGCTTAATCCCACCTTATTCTGTCGCCCCTGTCTCTTCATTCGACGTCGACTTTATGTTAGATCAAGCACGCTAATGACTAAACCAGGACAATTATATATCTGCAATAGAATTCCAGACGCATAAAACTTCTTGGAAGATTGATTTTTTCGACATTTTTTCAAGTTTCTATCTTTCGTTTCACTTTTTTATTTTACATCAGGATAATACAATTAAGATCTGTTACTTGCATATGAGGTTTTAAACTTTGATTAGATGGAAAATCTAGATGTATTTGACATATGACATAATTTATTAACAGAGGCATCTGGCTTTTTAAGTGTCATGATTACCGAAGTTAGTTTACATGTTACCAATTGTGACTCATCTGACAGACTACTGCATTCCAATTTCGGGGTCTAAGCAAGGCACCTAGAGTGGGGCTGTGGGAGCAGGTCTTATCAAGCGCAATTGAGGTGGGGATGTAGGGTGATGAGAAAAGCTGTCTATAAAACCCCCATAGCTCTTTTGAAGTTGGTATGCCAGTTGGAAAAAGATTCACTTTCTATAATCCTAGATAATCTTAGTTCAATGGCTCAAAACCTATGCCAAAACATATGCTTGGCGTTTCTCCTTGTCTTGTCCATCTGGAATTCCCTTGCCCTTTGTCGCCCTCTCAATCAGGAACACATGCTGAAGAGGCATGAGGAATGGATGGCTCTGAACAGCCGCATCTACGCGGACGCAGCAGAGAAGGAGAAACGCTATGCAATATTTAAGGAAAACGTTGAACGTATTGTAGCTTTTAACAATGGTGTGGAGAGAGGATACAAGCTAGGTGTAAATAAATTTGCAGACTTAACCAATGAGGAGTTCCGTTCGCTACACACTGGCTTCAAACGCCAGTCCCCCAAATTGATGTCCCATTCAAAATCGTCTACTTTCCGCTATGGAAACGCAACCGCTGGGCCAATTGTTGTGGACTGGAGAAGAAAGGGTGCCGTGACCTCTGTCAAGGATCAAGGCACCTGTGGTAAGTGAGAATGCATGAATTAGAAGGATTTATTCTTTTTCTTTACGTATTTGATGGTGGGTTAATACTTGTTATTGTGTCAAAATATAGGATGTTGTTGGGCGTTTTCAGCTGTGGCGGCTATAGAAGGATTAACACAACTTAAGAAAGGAAAGTTAATTTCTTCGTCGGAACAGCAGCTTGTGGACTGTGACATCAAAGGTGAGGATGAAGGATGTGAAGGTGGCCTCATGGACAACGCCTTTCAGTTCATCAAAACCAACCGTGGCCTAACAACTGAAGCCAACTACCCCTACCGAGGGTCGGAAGGAGAGTGCAAAAACAAGCATGCAACGCCTGCAGCAACTATAGCCGGGTATGAAGACGTGCCGGCTAACAACGAAAAGGCCCTATTGCAAGCTGTGGCCAACCAGCCAGTTTCTGTAGCTATTGAAGGTAGTGGATGGGCTTTCCAGTTTTACGAGAGCGGGGTCTTCTCTGGGGAGTGTGGCACATACCTTGACCATGCTGTCACGGCAATAGGGTATGGAACCAGCTCTGATGGTACCAAGTACTGGATGGTGAAGAATTCGTGGGGCACGGACTGGGGTGAGAAAGGGTTCATGAGGCTCAAGAGGGACGTTACTGCCAAGCAAGGTCTTTGCGGCGTTGCCATGAAAGCTTCTTATCCAATTGCATGAAGAAGGAAGATTCTTGGAATACTGTTATATTAAGCTGCAACCTGCCAATATCATGTAATATTCATCAAGTGTAAACTAATATCAATTTGCGTGCTATGGTACCTATGTTTCTTGTACTTAAAGAATCAGTACAAAATTTCAGCAACAAAGTATTTGTTCTGCTTCCTATTGAAATTCCCACTTGATTGTTTCTGTTAGAAAATATTGATTGCCTGTCACCATGGAAGTTACAGCGAGAAAAGGAATGAGAGTTTCTGCTCTTTGTCTGATGTGAGCACAAAATTGTTAAAACACTTTTCCACATCTAATGAACAGTATGACGATAAGATTCTAACACTGTTGCCTTGAAGCTTCTTGGTTTATTCGCACATAAATAGTACTATCCAAAGCCACTTTATTCTTATCTAAACAGCATAGAAACTTGTAATTTGGCACCCCACGTCAGAAAACTAGACGATCAAGAATGAAATTACATGCAGATTTTCGTTTTTAGTATCCATCTTTCAGAGTATATTTCTTTCCTTGTGTAGTCCTTTTAAAGAAAACCTCACTTGGTTTTCATATGAAAAACAAACATAAGCAAGATTCCTGATTCTTTAGGGTGCTACTGTAAACTCTATTTGTTAAAATTTGCCTTTTGCTTGTTGCTTTGGCCTTATGAACCCTTAAATAGACTCAAATTGCTAATTTGAGCATAGGTAATTCCACACTTAACGTTCCATTTTGAAAGGATGATAAACTTAATATATTTAGCTTTGTATCCAATGTGAGATTGTGTGAGTGAACAAGATAAGCATTGTGGCAGAAACAAATATACATTTTCCATGTCCATGTCTTGCGGCTCTAAAATTTCACAGTACGCTGAGTTCAGTTTTGCATTAGCATGACATCAGTACGAAGAACAGATGAGTACCATCATTGACGTAATCCCTGTCATTCAAGACGTAGCAGCATGAAGAACACATGAGAAGTGCACATGTTGTAGTTGTTATTTAGTCATTAACTTTTGCCTGTTAAACTTAAAGAAAATGGTGAGAAATGATCTTTCTTAATAAAAATATTTTAAAAATAATTATTAAAATAAAATTAATTATTTTTAGTCATATTTAGTCATGAGTTGATAAAAATATTCTTTAAACTATTTTAAATAAATTAAATCATACATCATAATTTTTTTTCTATTTTTCACAATTTGTGCTTTAGATTTCTCTCTCACCATCACAGTCTCTCAAATTTTATCGATTTCTTTGTTCGATATTCGTCTGTTATACTTTCGATTTCTCTCTCTCACATTTTCAGATTTCTCTTTTTTACGCTTTCAAGACATCAAACAATGGTTTTGATGTGCTTGGGTGGATGGTTGGCTGTTTGAAAAATTCGATTCTTAGGTATTTTGGATACAACTAAAACAATAGAAATAATCACAATATATGAAATAGTTTTTAATTGAATCAATTTGAGATCTAGATATCAATAAACTCAAAATTTTAAAATTTCTAAATCTAAGTTTTCAAAGAATTTTTTTTTAGTTAAAATAGGTGTTTTAAATAAAAAAATATTTGTATTTTGATTTATGAAAACATGTTAGAAATACTCTAATCTGTGTCAAATTGTTAAAAAAAAAAACAAAAAAAAGAAAAAAATTTAGAGGATTTGAAGTTTCACAAGTTTTGGTACATGACGTGTTACAGATTTTTGTACATGGCGTGTAATACACTAACCATGGCTTGTCACAGGTTTTTGTACATGGCTTGTAACACGCTAATTATGATTTGTCACAAGCTTTTGTACATGGCGTGTCACACGCTAACCATGGCTTGTCACAGATTTTTGTACATGACGTGTCATACGCTAACTATAGCTTGTCACAGATTTTTGTACATGGCTTGTCACAGGCTTTTGTACATGACGTGTCATACGCTAACCATAGCTTGTCATAAGTTTTTATACATGGCGTGTCACACGCTAATCATGATTTGTCACAAGTTTTTGTACATGACGTGTCACAAATTTTTGTACATGACGTGTAACACGCTAACCATGGCTTGTCACAGATTTTTTTATATGGCGTGTAACATCATAGCGTGTAACTTCATTAAAGGTAATTTTATCCAACTTGACTAAAAATAATTAAAATTATAAAGATGATTATTTTTAAAAATATTTTATTTTTAAAGATTATTTTTTAAAATGCCCCTTAAACTTATTATGGAGAAAGAAAAGGATAAGAGAGGGGATGGAAGAATGGCCTACTTCGCGTATGCTGTCATTGCAAAGGTGTTTTCCCCCTTTTTAAAGCAATCCATATATGTCTAACAAAATCTTGGGGGTATCAATGACTAAATCAATTGTGATTGGTTCTTACTGGAAATGCATGCAGCTCATATATACGAGTAGAAAGATGCGAACGAAACAAGAGAAATGAGTGGAGGTGTTTTCTTCCTGTTCAAGGCATTAGGTAACAAGTACAGAGCAACAATATTTAAAACAAACATATGTAGCCTTGTTTCCATATGGTTTCATATAAATAAGCTAATAAGGCACACAAGTTTTTCAGAGGACGGCACAAGAATACTGAAAGGAGGGCAGTGTACGCTGGAAAGAGCTGCAACATGTATATTATGTATGTTTTACCCTCAAGCAGTTGGGTAAGAAGCTTCCATGGCAATACCACAAAGACCTTCTTCAGCATCAATATCTCTCTGCATCCTAATGTATCCATCCTCACCCCAGCTAGTGCCCCACGAATTCTTCACCAACCAATACTTAGTCCCATCATCAGCTGTTCCATAACCAACTGCTGTAACCCCGTGGTCAAGGAAGGTGCTGCATTCGCCAGTGAAGATACCACTTTTGTAGTGCTGGAAGTCAGACCCACCGGCATCAATGGCAACTGAAACTGGTTGATTGGCCACAGCTTTTAGCAGTGCTGCCTCACTATTTGAAGGTACGTCTTCGAAACTAGTGATCTGAGCAGCATGGTTGGCTGCTTTTTTCTTGTTGCAGCTTCCATCAACTCCTTCATAGGGGTAATTGGATTCAGTTGTAAGCCCTTTGTTTGAAATTATAAATTCAAAAGCATTATCCATGAAACCACCATTGCAGCCTTGGTCTTCCCCATTGATATCACAATCAACTAACTCTTGCTCTGATAGTGAGATCAATTTACCAGTTTTCAGCTGGTTGATTCCTTCCATGGCTGCCACGGCTGAGAATGCCCAGCAACATCCTACATCATTTAAAAGAAACAATTAGCATTATGGAATCAGAATTATATCAATTTCTTTGTAAATACTGTTACTCACCGCATTGGCCTTGGTCCTTGATGTTGGTCACAGCTCCTTTCTTTCTCCAATCCATGCTAGATGGAACTGCAGCAACATTTTCATACCTGAAAGAAGATTTTTTTGAAGAAGTGGAAGGTCTCAGTTTATAACCATTTCTCATGGCTTTAAACTCTTCATTGGTCAAGTCTGTAAATTCATTAACACCAAGCTTGTACTTTTTGCTGGTATCAGCATTATGAGATTCGATGTACTCCACATTTTCCTTGAATATCTGGAGACGTTTCTCCTTCTCGGAGGCATCCTGATAAACTCGACCACAGCTAGCCAACCATTGTTCAAACCTGTCAGACATGGATACCTCAGGAACAGAACGGGACGAGGCCTGACAAGCCCAAATTCCCACGATAAAGAGTAGGGCCAAGGACCGACTTGTAGAAGCCATTGTATTCGAGACCACAGTCCACAGGTAAACTTCAAGAAATGTTATAGTGATGAAGGAATGTGAGGCATACCAATGCCAAGATGGCTTGTGGTTTATATAGAGAAAATTTTCCCCAGGCCATGCTTCTCACAGATTCCAAACAGACAAATTCTCCATTCTACGTGCACTGGAAAATATTCTGACAGGGACTTGATGCTTTGATTCTATTACAACTTTTGTTTTTATAAGATTCTGTTTCGTATCAAACTGAAATTGCTTGATTATAAAAGTTCTGGCAATAAGTTCAATAATAAATTCCAGACATCTTTAGATGGCATGGATTTGTGTTGATCGTATTCAAAAGCAGACAAAGGCAGCCAAAAAACCCAGGTATTTCAAGAGATTATACTCTTTTAGCACCTTTTGAGATTCTAAAATCTAGTGTTACTCGAAATAACTAGTTGAACATGAATCAAGCAGCTTATGTTCCAATTAGACCTGTGTCCTGACAAGTCTGGCAAACTGTTTAAGGTAGAAGTCTTCATGTTTTAAATTCCGAGCAGACTTTAACATAATAAAATGACTTTTTTTAATGGATCAGGAAACGATTCTTCAAAGTAGTTAATATGACAAAATAAGAATCCCAAAGTTTGATGATCTCTGGTGCCTGCATCAAAGATTTGGTGCTAACCAATAACATTGTTTTGTTTGGTACTTGTTCAGAGTCATTATACATTTTACTAATAAACAGAAGAACTGATGGAGCAAGTTAGCGTGCTAAGGCTGGCTGATTGTGACTACACGACATCTCCAACCTTTCAAGTTATACTAGCATTTTTGCCTGCTACGCCGAGGGCTAGTTTTTTGTCGTGCTTTCTCTACAATGGCGACGAATCCTAATTTGAGCCACGAAACAAACTCAAGATTGCAAGATAGATCCAGTTTGAGCCCATTAATGAAACTCTTAAAACAAGTCATTACTGTATTCATGATTCGGATTTTATGCCTTGCGTAATTCCAAGATCATTCCGGAATTCGCGTCCGCATAGGACGAGGTACAAATCTACATATCCAAAAGAGGAACACCAATTAGTGTTCTTGTAAAGCTCCCTCCTGCTGGGAGGAGGTAAGTAAATAACCCATAGCTTGTTAAGACGTGAATTAGTCTGCATGTCTGATTACAGTTGAAGGAAACAGTAGTTAAATGCCTTTGAATCTCTTGGTAAGCTGAGCACCAGGGGACGCTGCACATAGATTAAGCCAAAAAAAAAAAAAAAGATGCTCTGGATCGTCTATGATATTTTCCACAACACATTGTCAAATCCTTTGCCCCATGGCCGATTCCAGTTCTGCTAGGTTAACATATCCATGTAAGAGCAACACTCAACTAGGCCAAGCTCACTTTTGCCTGGTTTAATCTAGCAAACCATTGGCATACTATTTGCATGTTAAGAAGTCTTTCTTGAGAATGTTTTAATAGAAACATGATATCAGTTGAACACCAACAAAGATAATAATAAAAATTGATCCTCATTCTCGCAAGTACCTACACTCCATTAAACTTTTACTGGAAAGTACCAAACTCTTAGAAGATGTTCACCCTAGATATAATAATAAGTTTAAAGCTCTTCAACTCTAACTAGATTGGCGCAATTCTGGGCGAACAAAATCTGCATCTGGGGGCACTGATATATCAACAGTTGGTCTCAACTGTGCACAGACCTCAATAGCTCCATGAACAGGATCAGATAAGAAGTTGCTTATCAGGTCCTGGTTAATGGGGGCGCCTGAATCGACTGCTACAAATGCCTGTTGAGTAAGGATGTAATCAAAACGTGGAGCCCACTTTCTTGAACCCAATCGTGCAGTTGTGGAACAATTATCAACCATGAAAGAGACTCCTCGAGCATGCATGAAGGGGTTCAAGGAATCAACAGCTTCAATCAGACTCTCATTGATGATTTCTGAGTATGAGTGCCCCTTCTTTCTCAAGACCTCAATCTGAATTTTCAATTATAAAGATGATAAGAAACAAAACAAAATTCTTTAAGTGATTACTTACTCTGCCAATAAGATCAGTACCATAGTTTTCACTGTCCAAAATTAAATATGGAATTAATTACCTGGGCCATCATTAGTGCCACGAAAACCCCAGAAGTGAAAGGACACAATGGACCTAAATCATCTTTTGATCTTGTTGCTCGGACACGCTCACCAACTTTCCACATCCGTGTCTGATCAATTTTACCCATCGGGAAGGCAGGTAGACCCTCCTTTTCCTGTAACATAATACTTCATCAACCATCAAGCAAGATTTGTCTTTGGTAAGAACTGACTTTAAGCAATGAAAGATTCATGAAATAAGGATCTATCATGTGCAACCTCACAAAAGCACAAATATAATGTTATCAACATACATGAAAACGACGCCCAGCCAAAACGACACTGCGAATCTCGCTTCCGCTTGCAACATCTTCATAACACTCATAAAGGATTTCCATGCAAGGATAATATGAGGCACTATAAACAGCCTCAAATCGCTTTTTGCCTTCTTCAGACAATGAGTTGTACACAGCCAACATACCCTACAGAAACAAACAGAGAAACAGATCCATAAATATAAACTCCAAAAGAAGGAGAAAGCAGAGCAAGCAACAGAGATCACCTTTGTTGATATGGTTCTTGACACAATTCCTGTTATGCATTCAACAGTATGCTTGTAAGCCAAGTCTTCACTCATTCCATTCTCAACATACCTTCTAAACAAGCATTCTACAACTCCATGAACAGCACCAAGTAAGATGCCTACAGAAAGACGTAACAATGACACACTGTAAGCATTAAAATTCAAAAAGATGAAGACATGCATAGTTAACAAAATAACGCAAACAACTCTGCTCACCACGCTCCCCAAAAATGTCACTCTGATACTCCTGCTCTAATGTGGTGGCAAATGTAAATGGAGAACCAAGGGCAACTGACCATCCCAAGGCCACATCTGTAGCTCTACCATCAACATCCTGCTCCAAAATTAAACGTCAGCATCCAGTATGCTTTTTGGGGAAGTTTGAAATTTTGACAGTCATTCAAACTAATTGGCTGAATCTAGGAATGAAAGAGAGGAGGAACCTGGTGGACGGCAAAACTAGCATTAATTCCAGCACCATTTATCTCTTTGCCCTGAACATAGAGTCTCCTCACAGAAGGCCCCATCCCCTTAGGGCAGACAGCAATTACACTAATGTTCTTGGGGAAATCAAGCCCCATTGATTGCAAATGACCAAGAAGAAACCCATGGGAAAGTCCAAGGATGCTATTTGGCTTCATGTGAGAGAAGACCTTTTCATAATTATCTGCCTGCAACACAAAATTTAAAAATAAACACATCCTAAGAACAAACCAAACAGTGTAAGGAGTATCAAGTATTTATTTTGAATTTTCCCATGCGTTAGAAGGAGGAAATGCTCAAGGATTAGAGTCAAGCAGAAAAGCAATAAGAAATCAAGCCCAACAAAGCTATTGAGGCAGAGTTGCATCCTTAAAAGCATTGACATCATCTGAAAGGAAACATACAAGTCAAGAAAACAAACTTCAAGATACCTATCATTGGCTTTCCCCACTTTGAAGGAGACGCCTTGGAATTCAGCCAAAGTTGGAGATAGGGTTTTATTGCTAATTGATTTCTAATAAAGAATGCTGGACCTTCAGATGAAAATAGTCAGTCCTATAATCTGATGAGAGCACTCCTGAATGATAGTGCATGTAGATGTTGGGATTCACAAGTCATTCTATATCAGTCCAATAGTCTCGAAAAACAATGTTTGTTTTTATGTGATGCGCTTGGCCTTGGCATGTTGTCTCGTATGTGCATACAGCTTATACAATCCGTCAATGCTAACAATAATGACCAATCTTGTACAAGGCAAAAATCGAAAAATGTGATAAATCTACCAACCTGTGCTGAATCAGAGATCAACAATAATACAAGATCACTTCCAGCAATAGTTTCCCATATATCCCCCAAAGTTCCATTCTCTTCAGTGAATCCTGCAGCACGGGCTTCAGCAAAAGAGCGAGAGCCCTTCCTCAACCCAATCTGAGAGCAAATTGTACATTCAGTCAAGCGAAAATCAATCACTGAATGCAAAACGAATGCAGTGAGTTGATAATTTCGTTTTTGTTCTTAAACAAGAAGAAAAAGATCCAAGCTTGCCTTCACAACAATATCGGATTTTGCCTCTGCAAGGGAATCCCTCAGATTCTGTGCTTGTGCTGGCCCCTAGAAAACATAACATAAATCACATTAAATTTGGACTAAACTCTATGGCAAAGCAATAAAATCAATGGACCAAAGGAATTAAATTTGGGACATATCATTATCACCACAAAACTCCTTAAAAATAATGCAACCAAAGGTAATATCTTAGTTAAAGGAATGTAATATTTGGATATTAGATTAAAGAATAATTGCAAAAAAAGATTCAAAATTTAGACTTTCATATATAGAGCCAATGAAAAAAAAAAAGATTTTTACCATTTTCGTTTGCTTTTATTACACAAAAATACGAAAAGAGAAAAAAAGAGCAATGTGGTTAATTAACCTGAGAACCCCAGCCAATGACTCCAATTTGTTTGATTCCTTTGAATGCATCATCCAACAAAGGGAACAAATGCCGCCCTCCTCTCACTATATACTGCCAATTGAAAAATGAAATTAATTAGCAAACAAATAAACCAAAAAAGAAACAAAAGAAATGAAATGATCAATTAACTAACCTCGTCGTGACCAGCAAGAGAGATCTTTTCTTTCTTGAAAACGGAGGTATGGAAGTCAAGCGACGTCGTCGGAGAAATGGAAGAAGGAACGGAGATCATCTTTGCTGAGAGCGACGATCTGCCGCCGTTGGATGAGGCGTTGTTGTTTGTGGGGACATGCGGAGCGATCAGTGAATTTAGAGTTGGCGAATACCATGATGATGAAGTAAACCGTAGCTTGTGTGCCGTTGATTTGGTGTTAGAGGAGGGCGATGGAGATATCGATGGTGCAAAAGAGAGTGCGGCTTTATAGGAAGTGGTGGTGGCGGCCATTGCTGAATGCTGATACGAGAGAGGGCAGAGAGAGAGAGAAGAGTAGGCGTTCTGCACTAACGTTCCTTTAAGTTCGCTGTAAGAGTCGGCGGCTTGGGTAAGGGTGGGGTGACTCTATTAAACGACATCGTTTTACTGGTTTCTGGAGTTCTTAAATATCACACCAAATTTTGAAAATAAAGGAGTATAACGACGTGCTTGGGTGTTCTGCACCCATGCTACAGTATAAACAAATATACGGTTCAGCACACGTGTGTATATAAGAAATTGACTTTCCTAACATATAGAACAAGTGTATTGAAGTTTCTTAATCATGGCGATGTCTTTTGGATGCTGTGAATGGCTGCCTACTTGAAATCTTGAAGACAACAAAGAAAAGGGTAAAATCACCAATTCTGGCTCCGGCTGCTCGTTAGGCTGCCCTTCGCTACTGCTATTTGCTATAAGACACAGCTATAATTTGTTGATATGGCTTTTCGCTTTCTTTTTCACCATTTTGACTTTTGTTTATGGTTTGCAATGAAGAAATTCTACTGCTTTTGCCTGTTGAACATCTGCTTCGAAACCTTTCTTAAGGAACCTTCCCACCCTATTTTATATTTAAAGCCTGTTCTTGCGTTGAACCTTTCTTCTGCTTTACTTTATCTTTTGCCCTTTTCCTTTTAGCAAATTTTAGAATTTAACATCACCAGCTAAAGCAGAAGACAAGCGACACTGTTACGTACAGTACATCACTTTTCCTTCGTAAATTTCTAACCGTGAACACGATAATTACCATCCACAAGTTTTCCACCACTTGACCTTTTTAAAGAGGGCAAGTCGACTAGTGGATTCAGATTTTTGCCTTTATTTTTTAACATCCTGTTGCTTTCTGTCAACCACTTTGGGTTTTGGCCGAATGTAGACATACTTTTGGGATAGTCTGGAATTTGGAATTAACTATTTTGCCTAGAAAAGAACACATCCATTCCATGGATGTTAAACAAATTGTTCGCAGTTGACTTTTTGTGTCCTCCTGGCTTAGAGGAAGAGAACAATGGATTTTTCTAGCCACAAGATTTTCAGCTTCGAGTTGCTTTATTCTCTACTAAACCCTGTAGTTTTACATTACTGATGCCATCCTTGTATCATGTAAGAAACTTAAGTAAATGAAGCTGCTTGATAAGTGATAAGCTTTGTTACTACACCATAAGTTCTTTCTTT
Source organism: Theobroma cacao (assembly GCF_000208745.1). Lineage (NCBI taxonomy): Eukaryota > Viridiplantae > Streptophyta > Magnoliopsida > Malvales > Malvaceae > Theobroma > Theobroma cacao. Next base: position 23,087,530 of record NC_030855.1, read on the forward strand.
TTCTCTTTTTTATTAAAAGGGGCACCACCATCCACCGTGTTAAGAGAAGAAAGTAAGATCAGAATCCAATATGCTGCAAAAAGCGACTACCAAGCCCCCTGCTTCATTTCCTCCCTCCTTTTTTCCTAGAGCATCAACATCAGCTAGTAGTTGCTTGATTCATCCATCCTTTCACTTGATCATAAAGATTATCAAATTCTTCACACATTTGCATCAACCTATAGCATCACATGTCAAGCGCTTGATGAAGGGTAGGTTATCAACAGACAAACTCTAAGACAAAACTCATATATTATATAATCTTATCTTCAAATTAGTTGAATCTAGACAAATTAACTCATAATTAAAAAAGTGAAATCCTAAATTTGTTTTTATTATATACGGTAGTGCCAATAAGGAAATTTATGACCACTTCAAGAGTTAGATGATGACAAAGCAAGACCTCCGTAGCCTCTAAAAGAAAGTCTTCCAATAAATTATTGGGAATTTGTGCAAGAAAAGTTTTGCGTTTGCTCTTGTTATTTTTATAATAATTTAATTAATAGTAATAATGAGATGGAATCCTGATGTCAATGGAGAAGTTGTTAAGAGGAAGTGAGGAACAGATTGCCCCCCTTCTTCACCTCCAATTTATTAATTTATCGTCTTTTGGCTTAACTTAAGAAGACATTTACAAAGTTTAGAGTACCAAATCAGCTTTTATTCATAAAAATAGTAAGAGCAAGTGATTTAGGTGAGTTTATCCTAAAGAAAGAAAGACAATAGAGAAGGAGAGGAACTATGATCCAAGTTTGTTTAAGTCACCATCGACTCCTTAAAGTAACTAAAGATTGCGAGTTTGCTTTTGCAAATGGACAGCCCTTGATAAAAGTATTCGAAACTCATTTTCTTCCAGCCCAACTTTGTATCTTTTCGCCTACCATTTTTGACAATGAATGACAAAAGAAAGAAATTGGTCATACCAAACTCTATTCAGAGTGGTTGGTAATTGGATGAATAATTCCGCGGTTGCATATTGATTTAACATAAATTGATTATACAATGCATTATATTGCACATAAGTGATAAACAAATAAAGTAAGAAAAAGAACTCACCGTGGCTTTGTGCGGTTAAGATTTAAGTGTGATTACAATAAAATTGGATTTTTTTAGGCCCCTGAGATACCTTAAAGAGAGTTGGATGAATCCATTGACCTTTTAGCAGCTTTATAAGTTCATGTGGTATCATATTTATATACCCCAGTTCGTTACTGCAATCTCAAAAGTCTTCTACTTTCACAACTCAAGAGAAACAGAATTTCTCTTCTTCCTCTCTGTTCTTGAAAACCAATTCTTGCTACTTGGATTTTGGAACCTCAATTTCCTTTTGACTTGTTTGTCCATTTCCTATTGAAATTTCATCGAAATCCCAAAAATCCCATATCAAGATCTTGTTTTTCATTTTTTGTTTCACGTTCAAACATCTCAAAACTCTCAATAGAATCGCACATATCTCGAAGAAATGGTAGGATTCAAGACCGTCAAGAAGAAAATGTGGATGTTTCCTTGTTAATCTTCATCTGCTTAAAATTTCCCTAGAATTGTCCTCTTGCGTAATGGAAGCTATCATCATAACAGCCACAGCACTGATCAACAACAGCAAAGTCGTTAACCAACAAAACTTCCCTCTCCAAAAGCTCTCCTTCTGGTTCGCTCCCACCACGCGTCCTCCTGGTCTCCTCTCTTTCACTTCTGGCTCGTAAATAACCAACCAAGAAAAGTCAGCAAAAACTTCGTTTTTGCATGTTTCGTATGGCTGCTTACTCTTTCAACAACAACTTTTCATCTGGGAATTGTTATTCTGGTTTGTTTAATCCGCTCTCACGTGATATGGGTCCACGCAATGGAAGTTCCCATGGAGGGTCGTTGTCGGTGTTGGTGTCACAGACCTTGGTTTTGGATAGCGAGAAAGGAGAGCTAGTGAAGGCGCCGGTGAAAGTAGGGAAGAAAAGCGTGTCGGAGGAGAAAGTTATCGCGGCTTTGAAGAGTCATAGCGAGGCAGAGAAGAGGAGGAGAGAAAGGATCAATGCTCATCTTGATACACTCCGCGGCCTCTTGCCCTGCAGAGAAAAGGTTATTCTCTTTTTCATGTAGCTTTTCATTAATAACAGTAGTATTGTACTTCATTTTATGTTAAAATCTAGTTTATCATTGTTATATGACTTCTATAATTCTGTTCATTTAAAATTTTCGAACAATTCTGGAATATTGATCATGGGGAATTTTGTAGGAGGAAAGATTTAGATTAGTTTGCTTATATTTATGTGCTTCATAGGATAATTAACTTTTGTGAAACTGCCTTTTTAACAGTTCATAGATGTTAATAAGTAGTATCAATTAGATACCATATGCAGCAAGCCCTTTCTTTGAACTGTTTATCGTCAAGGTATAGAGTATGTTTGATTGCTGAGAAAAGTTGGGGAAAGGAAAAAGAAAAAAACTCAGAGCTTTAGGTGTTTAAGGGCAAAGGGAAGAACAATGGAGGTCAGATAACATTAAACAACTCAGGCTAAAATAATTAGCCGGTATACTTGATTCTTCCGCCTCTATTTTTAGAATATCAGTTAACATTTCAAGAGCGTAGGAGTTTGCTCATGATGAGTTAATGGTAGGAATGAATCTGGCCCTGACGAATGATGGAACATTTATTGTTTTGTGGGATGAACTTGAATCAGATACTCCGATAAAATTATGAGAAGCTTAATTCACTATGCATTCTAAAATTAGAGGGCTCTGATGGCAAAGGTAGCCTTCTCACATGGTATTGTGCTTATTATTTGTTGTCCTCCGCGTGAGAAGAAGGAAAATGAAGCTGTAAGGTCATGCAGACACGTATTTAATTTTTAAGCTTGAACTCTCTTGTATATTGCTCTTTTGCTGCATTATTTTTGCACTTGAAAGGTCAACTCTGAATCTCAGAAATACTAGAGTCAGCAAGGGGATGCTTCAGTATCTATTCAATAGATTTTTTAGAATTTGTCAATTATGAGATTAAGGTTTATTAATGGTTGAGAACATCTTTGCGGTCCCGATTCCAAACCTTCTATAGGATGACTACTATATTTCTGATATAATGTACCTGAGTTGCATCATGCTTGATATTCAGAGTTTCATTCTGTATTTCCAAAAACAAAACCAATCATGCAAGCTTGTCTGCAGGATTGATCTGATCTGCATTTTTATATAAAAGAAGTTCACAGAAAGAAAAGAGGAGGACAGTCTATATGTTTGGATATGCTCAATGTTAACCAAACTCGAGGTAAGTTACACTGTAGATAAGAAAGCAGCATGGGGTCAAACTCTTGTCATCTTGTTTAATTTTCAATCTAAGGAACTTTTCTAGTTCATGGTTAGCAACTCTTTCATGCTACCTTCAACTGCTTCTATAGTTTGCTGATATCTTCGTGATCTTTAACAATTAAGACCCCCATAAGATAATCTGTTGACATTACTTTATACAATATTTTTGCTGTCAAAACTCATTGTCGGTTGGACACCATATATATATATATATTCGAAAGTGAAAAAGATGATAATGATCGGTTTAGTGGGGCACTGTAACAGCTGTCCTGCTATGGCTTCCTCATCTGGTCTATTTCTTCGATATATTAACTAATTTATGTGACATATATGTATGTGATATTATTTTATGGTTGGGACGTAAGCAAGGATTAGACATCTGGGACCCGAAAGGTCCTTATATGACATGCCTTTTTGTTGTTGCCTTTCTCGATTTGTCAATGTTTTTTTATAATCAACTAGTCAGAGGATTCATTTATGTTATTTTCTTGATCAAAGTCTATGCATCATCTACTACGTAGTTGCTGGTTTGATCCGACTCCTGCCATAGCTGATTATCCGAGTCAATATGGCATTGTTTTCATAGTCGAGGAATTATCCCTAAATGCACTATAAATGCTTTAAGAAGACTTATCTTGGTTGTATTGCTATTAGCTTCAGTGGATACGTGTATCAGCAGGATATATATTGGTAGTTGGATCCAAGAATTTGATTGATTAGTTTGCTATTGACCAGACTAGCAGTCATTGATATATTTATACTTCTAGAGAAGTCAGAAGATGTTTTTCAGCTGATGGTAATTTTCATGATCTATCTTCAATCTTGACTTTAATTCTGCTGTTCAATTGCTCATTGTAGATGGATAAAGCCACATTACTTGGTGAAGTAATTAGACAAGTGAAGGAACTGAAGAAGAATGCAACTGAAGCCAGCAAAGGTTTTCTTGTTCCAATGGACGATGATGAGGTGAGAGTTGAACCATGCGAGGACGAAGCCAACGGGATATTGTTATTCAAGGCATCAATCTGTTGTGATTACAGACCTGAACTTCTGACTGATCTTCGGCGAGCTCTCGATGCCCTTCCAATTAAGATGGTGAAAGCAGAAACATCGACCTTGGGAAGTCGGTTGAAGAATGATTTCGTTTTCGCTGGCTGCAGAACTGCACATGCTGATGAGGCTGAAGCACGTCGGTTTCTTGCATGTTCCATTCACCAGGCCCTGAATTCTGTGCTGGAGAAGGCTTCTGCCTCGCCGGAATACTCACCAAGTTCAATATTCCCAAACAAGAGACGGAGGATGTCTCATTTCGATTCCTCAAGCTCGTCTTCTTGAGAGATTTAGCCCTCGTTTGTGTCGATGAACACTGCCATCTCTCTCCTGTGAATCTGTGCTTGCCTCTTATGTTCAAAAACTGGTTTGAAATACTAGAACTTAAAAATGTGTGTTAACATCTATATTGTATACAACCATATACAATATTGTATCCCAAAAGCTCGGAACACTTTCAAATGGCTTGTAATGAAACTGTATTCTGTATGAATTCTTATCTCAATAATTTATAAAAACTTGATATGCCCGTGTTCGTGTGATGAAGGGGAAAAGAATTCCTCCCTTGTTTTTTTTATGTAATAACCAATGCAACATTTTTGCATGAAATTTAATTATTTATATTAGATATTGGAATTAATCGGTATTTTATATTATCATCTATTATGGTATGATAAGTTGCATCACGTCAATATTATGTAATATAAAATAATAAATGAAGTCTTAATAATGATATTTAGTTAATCTTTAGTTATAAGAGTATATTTAATTTAAAATAAAAATATAATGATTTGATTTTATATAATAAAAAATAAAAATTTATTTAAAATTTTTTAAATAATTTAATTTTTTTAAAAAAATATGTTTTTTATATATATTTACTTATAGGAGCACGTGAACAAGTTACTCACCTAACTAATTAATTTGATAATTTAACAAGTATATTTCTTTTAAAAATTTCATTTAATTTTGAATTTTAAGTAAAAAAACTCAAATTTATTAAAGCATGAGTAAATTAAAACATCAAATTAAATCTTTTTAGCATTTTGTCAATCTTGATTATCCATAGATATGGATTTCATATAAAATTTAAGTGAATTTTCATATACTATTTATATTTATAATTGGAATTGAACAATTGAAGAAATTATAATAAAAAAAAAGAATTACAGTTGATATAATAAAATCACAATTTAGAATAGAACTAAAGGTTCCTTCCTAGAAGAAACAAATTAAAAGTTATCATATAAAAGTTAATACTGCAAGCTTAATCAATTTAAAATAAGAAAAGTGTAAAAATATAAAAACAGTTTAAAAACAATTAATGTTCAAATCTTAAAAAACATAAATTCAAAAAATTCAAAATTAACCTGAAATTCTTCGTGAGCTTGAATTTAACCCAAATTAAATCATTATGTGTCAAATAATTAAGTTATATAAACATTAATGAAACAACTTCTAATATATGTATATTCCAATAAAAATATTTAAGCGTAATTTCTTTTTTTTTTTTTTAAATCCAACGTGGCGACATTTCGGAGTTGAGTGGGGCTACGCGCGGTATCTTCTTCAAGTCTGCAACGATATTCTTTCCGGAAAGATAGGGTAAAAAGAGAAACCAAAAGAACAAAAGAAGTAAATAAGGAAACGTTTGGGAGAAAATCAGAGGGAGGTGAAGAACTCGACACTCTCAATTCGCAATTGCGAGTAAATAAAGTGGAAGAATTGAAATAGCAAAGGGAAAGCATGGCAAAAGAGGGGAGTGGATCCATACTGCAATTCGCACCGTTTCAAAGTTCAGTAGACGAAGGATTTTGGCACCGATTATCTTCTTTGAAGCTCAACAAGTTTGGCATAGACGATTCTCCCATCCCTATCTCCGGTACCTCCCGATCCCCTTCTAATTTTTCTTTCAATTTTCTTTAAAATGAACTTCTCACTCTTAATTCGCTCAAATCATCGTTTTTGCAGCTAAAAGATCTGAATAATGACTTTTAGTTTAGTAAAAGTGAACTAATTACGTTTTTTTTATCATTATACTCTTGTAAAACTAATGACTTTTAGTTTAGTTGAATTGTCGTCCCCTGTTTTTGTAACTAATTACGTTCAATTGTTGATTGGGCAAGGTTTTATCCAAGTTTAAGTTGTTAAGGCAGCAATTATTGAAGTTTTCTTATCTTTTGAGAGTTTTTAATGCAAAAGGTTTTTAATTTGGAATTTTTGAGTGTAAAGTTGGCGTTCTTATAATCCAAATGAAATGCTTTTTTTTTTTTTTCCCCTTTTGCAGGTTTCTTTGCACCTTGCTCACATCCTCAGGTATCGAATTATTTAACTCTTCTCGCTGAATCACTGCCGTCTGATTCAAATGAGGAATCATCAATTCCAGCTTTTAATCGAGGCAATCGGAATAGGTGCTCTGTTCCGGGCATTCTTTACAACACTAATACGATGGAAAGTTTCCATGGTTTGGATAAACAAGGTCTGCTCAAGGCAGAAGCAAAGAAGGTAAAATAGTTCAAATGGTTTAGTACAGAGTTTGTTATGCAATTGATCGAATGCAATACGAATCTAATTTAAGAAGTTTATGTTTTGTGTCAATTACTATTAGATTTGGGAGGATATTCATAGTGGAAAAGTTCTGGAGGATTCTGCAGTATTATCAAGGTTCCTTCTTATCTCATTTGCAGACCTGAAAAAATGGAGCTTTCATTATTGGTTTGCTTTCCCTGCTCTTATACTTGATCCTCCTGCTACCTTGGTTGATTTGAGGCCGGCTTCTCAATGGTTCACCTTGGAAGAGGTGCTCAAGATGTTATAAATGCTAGCAAACTCTCTGGATCATTATATCTTTTTGAGTGCTTAAGGTTTATAATTGTTCATTTTTAACATGTAGGCAGAATCTGTATCAACAGCATGTAATGAATGGCGAAACTCAAGTGTAACTGCTGGTAGATTTGGGCACTCTGCTATTGCAACTTCTACATTTCTTTTTATCTTAGTGCATTGAAATTCAAATGTGATTACATTCCCTTTTCTTTTTCTCCTATATTTTTCATCATCCTTCACAGCCTGAATTTTATGAGTCTATTGCAGATGTGCCATTCTTTTTGGTCAGTGTCGGTTCTGATTCACGTGCTGCCGTTAGGCATCTTAAGGATTGGGAAACCTGTCAAGATGATGGTCAAAAGGTATGTCTGCCTTTCTCTTTGTAGCTTTTTTGGACATATGAATCAGTTTATGCTTGCAAGGGGGGTTGTTTTTAGAAAATTCCGTATGATGGATGATGTTGATAGACAAAAAATATGAACTATTGTCGCTCTCTTTCTCAAAGCTACTATACATGTTGTTGGCAGTTGCTATTTGCATTTTATGACCCATGTCATCTTCCAAACAATCCTGGCTGGCCTCTCCGCAACTTCCTAGCATTTATTTGTGCTAGATGGAATCTCAAAACAGTTCACTTTTTGTGCTATAGAGAGAACCGTGGTTTTGCTGATTTGAGTTTGTCCCTTGTTGGTGAAGCCTTGATTACAATTTCACAAGGTAGAGCGGCAGAATTTGGGTAACACCTTTTTTCTGGATCATTCTTCTGTCTGTTCCAACAGTATGAGGTTGTCTTACACTAGCTTTTCTGACCTACAATATCTTTAGGATGGAGGGAACATCAATGTGTGCCCAATGCTGTAGGATGGGAACTTAACAAGGGGAGAAAAGTACCAAGGTGTATTAACCTTGCAAAATCCATGGATCCAACCAGGTAAGTTTTATGCATTGTCACTTTATTAATGCATTATACTACTATTTATTTATTTAACCAAAGGATTTTCGGGTTTTTCTTTTTCCGCTTTTTTCTCACAGGTTAGCTATATCTGCTGCAGACTTAAATTTGAAACTGATGAGATGGCGTGCTTTGCCATCTCTTAACTTAGACATCTTGTTTTCTATCAAGTGCCTTCTCCTTGGCGCAGGTACACTTGGATGCCAGGTTGCTCGAATGCTTATGGTAAGTACTTAGAAAGCAACAACCATAATTTTGGATCATATCTCTTGGGATTAAAGAATTTATGTGTTGCAGGCTTGGGGTGTCCGCAAAATCACTCTAGTTGACAATGGCAGGGTGGCCATGTCTAATCCATTGAGGCAGTCCCTGTACACATTGGATGACTGCCTCAATGGTGGTGATTTTAAAGCCACAGCAGCAGTGAGAAGCCTACAGCGAATATTTCCTGCAGTGGTAATTTGTTTTATTTGAGGCCTATAAATACAAAGTTCAACACAGAAGAGAAGAATCTTTTCATTTCCCCTCACTATGGACCTTATGATTGTTTTCTTAGGTAGCAGAAGGTGTTGTTATGGCCATTCCTATGCCTGGACATCCAGTGTCCAGCCAAGAAGAGAACAGTGTGCTTGAAGATTGTAGACGACTCAACGATTTGATTGGTTCTCATGATGTAATTTTCTTGTTGACTGATACTAGAGAGAGTCGGTGGCTCCCTACACTTCTCTGTGCCAACACTAACAAGGTTCATCTCCTAATTTCATGTATCAATTGCTTTGGTATTTGGCATTTTGTTTTGGCATCGTAGATACAGATACAGGAAGATGTTACTGGACTTTGAGTTGTTGGATGATGGCTTATTTTGTTCTTCCTTTTCTCATTATGCAGATAACCATTACTGCAGCCCTTGGGTTTGACAGCTTCTTGGTTATGCGCCATGGACCTGGTCCTTTTAACTCCACTCCTGACTTGAAAGTTGAAATGCCAAATTCTTTATCTGATGTCCTGGACAACCTTGCCCTAACAAATACAGATGGAAAGCAGAGACTGGGTTGTTACTTCTGTAATGATGTGGTTGCCCCAACAGATGTAATTTACCAGAGTTTCTAGAGTGCAATAATGAGTATTATAGCTGTGTTTTGTATCTCAAGCTTAACTATTTATCTGTGGTGGTTTGTGCAGTCAACTTCGAACCGCACATTGGATCAGCAGTGCACTGTTACACGTCCAGGGCTTGCACCTATTGCTTCCGCACTTGCAGTTGAGCTTTTAGTAGGCATATTGCATCACCCTTATGGGTAAATCCTTGGAAACTATGCGAAAATGTCTTTCTCATTGTAGTTTCTTTGGAGATTTGACAAGTTATTAGTTCTAATTATTACAAGGTAAGCAGAGGTCTTGATTGGTTCATTGACCACCCAATTGTATATGCAGGATATTTGCTGAAGCTGAGATTGCCAACTCCAATAATGGTGGAAGTAGTGAGCTTCCTCTGGGTATTTTACCCCATCAAATACGAGGTTCCCTCCCCCACTTCCAACAGATGACCCTTGTGGGCCACTCCTCTAACAGTTGTACAGCATGTTGCAGCACTGTGAGTTCTTTGCTTCTGTTAATAATGTTCTTTGTTTTCTCTTTACTTTTGTCTTCTCTGTTTTCTAGTTCATGCTTTTAAGGTGGTGTCTGTGTGAGATGTGAGTCTGTATGATTTTTTTAGCAATACCGCTGCATATGATCTCATTTGGTCTTTCTTTTAGTTGATATTGAGAGATTCAGAAACTGATAAATTAGTTTGATCTCAAGTGACTTCAGAGCCCTTTAGCATGAGGGTTTTTTTCCCAGTGGGTATGATAATTGTCACATGCGAACTTATTGTTGCTGGTGTACCCTGTAAAATAGAACATATTCTATGGGACATTTCATCATTTGAGGAACCAAGATGAACTTTTCAAGAATGCTTGCTTAGAAGTCTGACGTCAGCTTTCTAAGTTTAGCTGAAAGTTTTAACTTCTCATAAATTTGTTGATGTGCATTATCCTTCTTTTCTCTTATTATCATTATTTTGTAGTGTTCTTCTCCACTGCAGTTTTATGTTCTGACCATTATGAATAATACTTTCCCAGGTTGTGTCGGAATATCGCAAAAGAGGGATGCAATTCATTCTCCAAGCAATTAACCATCCCACCTTTTTGGAGGATCTTACTGGACTAACAGAGTTGATGAGATCAGCAAACACTTTTCAACTAGACTGGGATGATGAGATAGAGGATGCTGATGATGAATGCATCGAACTATAAAAGATTAAAGACTACTTTATACATTTCACAATAATTTTTTTTTCTTTCTGTCTAAATACAAACCAAAAAAGCAAATGTAAAGTTTAAATCCATTTCCAGTTCCCATCTTTCATTTGAAATCAATCTGAACATTAACATGTCTTCTTCTCTCATTTTGATATTTCATGTTATCATGTTGTGTCAAAAGAGTTTGAATCAAGCAATGGTCACAAACATTACCTTACTTGCCAATTGAACCTCTTTATATATTCCTCTCCCCTAACTCTTAGCTTATTCTTAGGAATCACATCATCATACTTCCATGAACAATTTATGGAAGATTGAAATTGAACCAATCATCTGTGGACCGATAAGGGTCCATTACAGTCTTACTCTTTGACTTTTGTTAAGATCAAAGCACCGGACCCGGGTTTGGTTCCCCGATGGTAACTCCGAAGTAGGGGAAACTCGTCAGTTCTGTGATTGACAACATATTTGTCAAATTACCCATCATTAGCCTTCAATGTTCTAAAACCAACATGTATCTTCCCGATTCTTTCATCTCATCATCAACCATGAACACATGAGTTTCTAACCTCAGAAACAACTCTTAATTCACAAGCAAAGCTTTGAATTTTGTCTTGATTAAGACTCTCAACACGTGTTTTTCCGTTCTCTCTTTTTGTGAATGTGCAGTGAGTTCATAGACTCAACAATCAAGACATGATCACAGGGTAGATAAGTAAATACTGTTGTATTTTTAATGTTGGAAAAAGACTGCTGCACACTCTTCTGTCTTTTTTACACTCCGTTTCTGAGTCTGTGAGTGTGCAGTGAATTCTTGGACTCATCCGATTTCATGTCCTATTCGAAGTGGCAGTAAATTTGTGGCCAGCAGAAAAAGGTGGGGAAATAATTTGGTAGGGACAAGCTCACCATCAAAATCAAAATCATTCTGAAGTGATTAAAAGTGGGAAGGTGATCGAGTATAGAACCATACTTTTACAGTTTAGAAGAATAAATTGGTGAAATGTCTCATCAAATTCAGGTGTTAAGTTCAAAACTCAAGAACCATTTCTTTTTCTGGTCTCGGAAATTGAAATTGCCCGCTACATTAGCCTTTCCCCTTGCCGACCACAAGATGTTAGGAGAAACAACAATTTTGCTCGCTGTTGGCTTAAACTGAAGTGAGTCAGGTCTGCAACACACAAAAATGTATGACCCCAAAGCAACAGTGCAGCAAATCTGACCAACTTGTATAGGATTAGGCAGAATCTGGCCGCCTAATGCTTCACCGCCCATAAAATCTTCCTTTGCTCTTTCAAAAGACTAATATAAATTCGGATGTATCTTCCAGGAAATTCCCATAAACGCAAATAAAACAGTGACAATTCATTCTGCGCAGCTTCACGAGAATCTTCACTTGACGGCAGAAAAAGCAACAGTCGCTGAAAGAAGACTGGAACTTTTGAAGTCTCCAAGTCTCTGCCGCCTTAAAGTCGTGCAAGAAAGGTCTAAGCTATGGGTAGTGGCTTTTGCATTTTTTACGTTTGTGTCAACGAGGACTCAAAATCATCATAATCTATACTAATTCAAGGTTATTGTGGATGATATAATCATCCAACAAGTTTCTCTATCCTCTGCTATAATGCCGCTGTTGGTTGTGGACATTAACTCTTTACGTTTCTGTTTAATACATCAGTGGAACGCCCATTTTTATTACTCCATTATAGACTTAGCTCATTTTGCAGGTGCGCCATGTGGCATTGCATGGAAATCCACACCTTTCTTCTTCAGCTTCTATAATGTGATTTATTTTATATTTCTTGTAATAGAATTGAAGTTTAGTTATTGGTAGGTCAAGGGCACTGATAAGTTTTAGCAAATATAGTTTGGACGCAAAGCCTTTTTGGGGACACATGTAATAAGTTAAATTTGTCCCTGTTCTTTTCTATGATCAAACTAATACCTTTTAAGTTCATGATGAAAAAAGGTTTTAAGCTTTTCATATCAATTCTTCTAGTCTAGGGACAAAGATCATTGGGTTAATTTCCTTATAAAAGAATTGCTTTAAACCAGCGTACCACTTAATAAAAATGGTAAGATTACGGAAGACAAGGAACATATGTCACATATCCATTCTCAACACATGGCATCTCGAGAGGCTAAAAGAAGATAATGTTATAGAAAGCTACAACAATTACAATCCCATGTGTAAAAAGAGTTCATGAGGGCATTGAGGATGGATTGTGGTACAGCTCATAAAAGCACCCAGGCCTCACGTTTTTGAGTTCAAATCTGATACTACTGAATTGTCAGTGCAAAAGCCATAGGATTCATTGGGGTTACCTGTTTGGCATGTGGGAAAAATCCCTTGCTGCCTATGGTTGACAAGAGATGGGATAGAAAAAAAAAATCATAGTGGAATTCTGACATGGAATAATTTCTGCGCCGTCGGACGAAGCTATTATGCCATTCGACCAATTTTCACCAAAGTTTTTAGAGATAGAGAGAGAGAGAGAGGGGGGAAGCAGCAAGCGAGGGAGGCAAAGATAGGTCAATATTGGTGATTAGTCTAAGTGGTGCACTAAGAATTCTTTGTGCCCCTGGCACATTCTTTGACCAAATTGCAAGGCATAAGCCTAGAAATTTTTAAGTTTTCAACAAAAAATACAAGTATTTTACTAATAACAGGATTATCGTTATTCTCTATATGGAAAAGCATGCCAGGATTAAACTCTTAAATCCCTCTTTAATTGTATTTTTGGTCATCATAAAAACCGTTAAGATGTAGCCAAGTAGATGGAAATATTGATAAGAGGATGTGGGCACAAGTATATCTTTTAAGGGTATTATCTCTCTAGAAGCTTATCAGAACAAAATTTGACGTACTCTTACTTTATAGTACCCACACACACTGCTCTTACCAATCAAGAACACTGTAATTTTCACAAGGAAACATAGGAAAGTCTCACAGTGTTCGACATTGTTCACCGAGGTGATCATTGAAGGTAAATGAAGTTTTATATCTCTTCTATTATATATTGTTTTCTTCTTCTTCTTTTTTTTTGTCTGTACGTTTCTATTAATTATGTTCTTTTTCGCTACATTTCCATTATTGTGTTCTTGACTTTGCTTTATAGCTTCTTCATTTAACGTTTTGAGTTGGGATTGAGGACAATTATTTAGAAAAAAACACAACAATTAGAATTAAAATAGCCTTTGAAAGCTCATCAGAATTCTTCAGCCATTTATACCGTGAAGTCACACCACGTTGTTATCATTGTAGCAATCCACTCAGCACAAATGGGATCGTGAGACTGGCAAGCCACACCTGAAAATAATTAAATAAAACTAAATCCCCACTATACACACACAAAAGAAGACATATATATTTTTTTTTAAAGTTAAAAGAACATATATGATTAAGAAAATTGGAGGTTTTTAATTTTGTGTCGGATCAAAAGCTTAGATGCATAGAGAAATTCCATTATACATGTGAAAATATCAAATTCATTGATACAGATCAGGTATTCTGATGAATTTTCTTTTATTAGTTTAGATTTAAAAGTTTCGATTTGCAGCCCTGTTTGCTTAGCACCGATGCCACGTCTATATAAAATATATGAACCTGCTATTATTGTTGGGAGCATCAAGGCTCTTTGCTCCCCGAATCCCACATGCCATTGAACAGTGCCTCGCCTTCAGACCCCAGATTAAGTTTCTTAAAACTTAAAGTAGGAAATTAATCTTGCCCAAAATTCCATGGCTTATGGTTTTGGTACGTGAAAGAACCTTCGTAGAGTGTACCAGATAGGGACAAATCCGTAGCCTCAATTAGACAGTTAACCCTCTAGTTGTCCAATAAATTTCTTCCCATTTCAGCAAATGAAACTGTTAACCAACGGGTCAATATGGGAAGCAAACATAAAAACCCGAATTAAGCAGAGAAATCTTGTTGTCTTAATTATCTGTCAGAGCCTGGGAGGGTTAAAGAGACAACGGTGTTTCCTTTGCATGTGATTTATGCTCCCCCTCCCTGCCTTTTCTGATAGAGAGCCTTCTCTGTTGTCTCTTACTGATCCTTATATATTCCCTTTTCTTCTCTCTTTTTAATCTCTAGAAAAAAGTCCAAGTCTTAGACTTAAGTTTAGTATTATTATTATATAAACAGATGAGCCCCTAAAACAGTTCTTCCAATTCCCCTTCTCACCATGTCTCCCTCTCAAACTCAAAACATGTCTTCTACTTCTTCTTCTTCTATTTGGTTACTTTCTTACAGAAAGCTTAAGTTCTTTACTAGAATTCGGAGGTTCTTGCAATCCAAAGCAGCAAGGAAACGATACGGGTCATCATCTGATCATTCAAACAAGTTGACAATAAAAAACAGTACTGATAAAGGGGAACAGCGTATGGAGAAAGAAAGCGAGCCGGAAGGTGATTCCGTGGTGTTGCAAAAATCTGTGAAGGGGCTTCACTTTGGGAGCTGGGAAGAGAAAGAGATGGCTGCTAAGGCGATTGAGAAACTCGCTAAAGAAGACGTTAAGGCAAGGAAGTTGATGGCGGAGCTCGGAGTTACACATATGCTTGTGTCCATGATGGCTACAGAGGTGGTTGGCCGCCGTCGAGCCGCCATGAAGGCCTTAATCGAGCTTGCCAATGGAAATTTTAGGTAAGTTTCTTTTTTATATATATATATTTCACTATTTAAGCTAGTTTCTTTTCTTTGTTTCAAGTTCTTAATTTCGTTGGTAGATGTACAATTTTATTGTTGGATATTCTAACATAAACCATAAATGATTGAGTTTCCAAGGTAATGAAGAGCTACCTAGATAAATCTTATAGTAGAAATGTAAGTAGAGGCATGTAACTGGACATAGGGGAAAGGACTCCTTGTCCTGGAAGTGGTAGCTTTTTCTCTATTCAGAAAAAGAAGATGCAATGAGAAAAGAAAGTTGTTCATAAGGCTGCTAGAATTCGACTCTTTTTCAACCATGTCTGAAAATAATGGAGTTTTGTTTTTGGCACCATCTCAATATGCATAGGTCACATACATTTCATCATGATAGAGGAAAAAGGGTCCCATATGGTTGATCCAATTCCTGATCAATTATACTACAAACTTCAATACATTTCACATTTCTATACTGTTGATTGTTCTAAAGCCCACTTGAAAATTTAATATTAGTGTTTTGGTTTATTTTTCTTTTTTTTTTGGCTTACCTACTTGTAATGTTGTTAGTGATAGATAGATGGAAACTTTTTTATTAATGAATTAGCTTCCCCAATTGGAATAAAGAAAATGATTTTGGGTGGAGCCCTCTTAGGGGACACCAGAAATATTTGACTTTTTAAGGACGGGGGCGCCTCACGTGGTAGGTCATTTGCCCGAATTAGGTTGGCAGATTCGGAGGACGGGAAATTTGGGTCCCCAGATTCTCAGCTGCTTAGCCTTGCTGATATTTCAATGAAACCCCCTCTCCACATTAATGACGATATAATCCTCTGATTTCTAAGCCTAAATGACACACCCAGTGTCCAGGCTGTTACATTTTAATAATCATAGGCTATTGCATTTATGGTAATACTCCTTGGGGTTTGTTTCCGGTTAAAATCTTACTCAGGACTCATCAAAACAGAACAATTAATCCATAGATTCTGAGTTGTTTACTGTTTAATGGCTTTAAATATTGTTTGGTTGGAGTACTCGGTGTCAAACTCTCCCATGAACTAGACCTGTCATGTGCACTAGGGCATAACTCTAGCCATCTGGAACTTTTAAACACTAAATGACGACGAAATATTAAATGAAATATGCATATCTGAAGCATGAGTTGGACGCATTAATACTGTAATTAAGCAATTCATGATTTGAATGATCCCGAATCCAGAGGCCGGGAGGTGCGCTGACTGTCCACCAGGTTCCATGGTCGTAGGAGTTGGAGGGGCAATAATAATGTTAACCAAGAGACACTGTTGTCTCCAAAAAAAAAAAAGGGAGAAAATGCAAAGTACCAGATATAGTGTAGTTGATCAGATTCCATATGATATTATTCTGGGACAATTAAGAATAATAAATCAGTTGTTGACCTTTACCTTCCTACCCTGATCTCAATCTCAGAATCTCATTGCCTTCTCTGTAGTATTGGTTGTTTATTTTATTGGCTGGTTAGTTCTACTCCCACATTGTTTCTATTTGGGGGGTCCTGTTTTATGCAATAATGGAGCACTTATGGTTGATCATCTCATCTACCCCCGTAAAATTATTGTTCTTTATCCTATTATTTCAACTGAAGTTTCGATGTCGTTGTTGACTTGAACTTTTGTGCTGTTTTTTGCTTTTGTCAAACTTGTAAGTTGGATCAAAAGTCTAATCACTTTGTTTGTTTTCTTCCTTCTCTGTCTTTGTCTTTGCTTCAGAAACAAGGCTCTCATGCTAGAGGCTGGAATATTATCAAAGTTACCCAAGGACATTGATGGTGTGGACGAACAAACGAGGCAGGAATTTGCAGAACTGTTATTATCATTATCTTCTATATCAAATACCCATTTCTCTCTAGCCACGCCTGAGATCCTGCAATTTGTCATTGGCATTCTTGAGTCAGCCTCCAGCCTTGATACTAAAGAGTACTGTTTAGGTGTTTTATACAACCTGTCTGCTGTGTTAGAAAATGCTGGACCTTTGGTATCTAATGGAGTAATGCCCTCTCTCTTGAAGCTATCGTCGCTCAAAGAACTTTCAGAGAAAGCCCTTGCAGCACTAGGTCACTTGGTGGTGACCTTGATGGGAAAAAAGGCTATGGAAGATAGTTCCGTGGTACCAGAGAGCTTGATTGATATTCTAACATGGGAGGATAAACCCAAATGCCAAGAATTATCAGCCTATATTCTAATGATTTTAGCTCATCAAAGCTCCAAACAAAGGGATAAAATGTCCAAGGCAGGGATCGTTCATGTACTTCTCGAAGTGTCCTTATTGGGGAGCCCTTTAGCTCAAAAGAGAGCAATTAAATTGTTACAATGGTTTAAAGACGAAAGGCAAGCAAAGATGGGGCCGCATTCTGGACCACAAACAGGAAGGTTTGCAATCGGTTCACCTCTGCACCCGAGGGAGTCTCAGGAAGGAAAGAAAATGATGAAGAATCTGGTGAAGCAAAGTCTTCATAAGAATATGGAAATGATCACCCGAAGAGCCAATGCTGCTGCTGATGCTTCCAAGCTAAAGTCCTTGGTCCTTAGCACAAGCTCTAAAAGCTTGCCCTACTAAAATATTTATGTAACACTTCTGATTATATCAATTTTTCTGTTTAAAATTGGGGTGCAATTCTTTTTGCAATGGCATGTAATTATTGCAGATGATGGGAAACAAAATGCAGGTTTTCCCCCTAAAGATTTGTGAGAGAATGCATTTCTTGTGCAGTACCATAAAAAAATTTGTATATCATGATTGACCAACAAGTCTAAAAAATCTTAAAAAGAAATCCAGAAGTTGGGTAAATGGTGAGTTCTTTCCTCCTTTCCTGATATTGATTTGTATAGTTGCACATGAAATAAATCACATTAAATAACTTAAATAAATATATTTTTATTGCTTGAATGGAATTAATTATAGGTCTTTTCTAGGCCTAAAACCCAGACTGGAAAATTATGGGCATTGAAGGCAATGGAGCAGTTCATTTCAAGCTTTGCACCCAAATGATCAAATTTGAGCCCACTACATTTCCTAATGCTCAATGCCACCTTTAGGTTTACCTAGAAATCTATATTACACCTTTTTCCCTATTACTTTAAGAAAGGATTCTTTCATATGTTCTATTCTCTTCTTGGTGAAGGGA
The DNA here is from genome assembly GCF_000208745.1 of Theobroma cacao. NCBI lineage: Eukaryota > Viridiplantae > Streptophyta > Magnoliopsida > Malvales > Malvaceae > Theobroma > Theobroma cacao. The sequence continues at coordinate 23,105,808 of NC_030855.1, forward strand.
AATTTTTACAAGGAGGAGACCATTTTATGTGGTCTCAAGTCTATGAATTCTGAGGAGAAACATCCTTTATATGTACTAATGAACATTAATGGAAATTTCCTTCATATTTGAGTCATATTCATTGCCATGGGGGAACATACCACAGCCCCATGTGTCAATAATAATTGCTTGAATAATTTTGGATGTAGACACCTTAGCCATTGCTACAATTTTGTTTACATTCAATTTAATAGAATTCTTTATGTTTACTAATTTTCTTATGTATGATTAAAATTGAAAAATATTACTATATCTCTAAACTTACCAACTTATACCATGTCTAAGAGGAGTTTGATCATCCATTTCATTTTCACCCCAAGAAAGGGATAGGGTTTAGCAATCTTAATTTTGAAAATTTCAATTTAAAAAGTTTTTTTATTCAAATTTTGAAAAAAGAGATGAGTAAGAACAATTTTTATCTAATCTAAAATATATTGAATTTTTTCTACAATAATAATAAAAGTTTTATCTATGTGTATATTTATTTTCTTTTTTTATATATAAAAATTAAAATTAAAAGGAAAGAAACATAAGAGACCGGTTCAAAGTCCAGCCCATGAACCTGTACCTGAGTAAGATTTTTTCCGCGGAACCACGTCAGTAACAAACAAGGCTTTTAACTCACTGTAAAATCTTTGTCATGTTAGAGAGGAAGGATCAGGTGCGGCCGATCTCATAAAGAAAACTACTCTTTCCACTTTTCCACGTCTGTCCTTTCTTTTTCCTATTTCTCTCTCATTGTATCCGTGTTTGGTCGGGTCCTCTCTGTCCTTGACCGTCCAAAACTTCCTCTCTCTTTTTTTAATCAATTCATTAATTATTATTTACTAATATTATTATATTATTAGCCGTATATTTTTTTTAATTTTCTGAGAAATATTAGCCGTATTTCTTTGTTCCACTTGCCGACTGGGAGTTGGAGTGGGACTGACTGATCAACGCCTCAAGGGTTTAACAAAGAATCTTACTCTCTTTGGTTTTGTCAAGGGACGCTTAGAAAACCCTGTAAGTCTGTTAAGAGATTTTCTACTGCTTTTTGTCTTTCACAATTTAGTTAAGCTTTCTCTCTTGTTCTTGTTGTTAAGTTTTTGTTGAATTGATCATCTAAAGTTTGGGTTATTTATATTTTTATCTGTTAATGACCTGTAATAGTTTAGTAAAAATGCTTCTGCTTGTTGATCATCTGGGTGTTTTTCATTTTTTTTTCTCTTGTGTTAAAAGTTTTCTGTTTCTGCATGCTGATCATATGAGTATTTTTTATTCTGGTTTGTGGAATTCTTTCTTTTTGCCTTGACTTTGTTTGATTTTTCCTCCTGTTTTGGTTGTGAACAATACCTGTTTCTCCCTGACTTGGACAATGGCAGCTTCCTGTTTGTTGTTTTGTCATTATTTTTTGGGGTTCAATTTGGAAGCCGTGACGGTCAAATTTGAGATTGGTACTGGAAATTTTTAACAAATTCTGTCTGCATTGCAACTTTATAAAATTTTGATCAGTTGGGTTCAGTCTTGAGTTGTTAAAATCTTTGAAGCAGTTCTTCTGTATCTGACTGTTGAATAGACCTTTACACATTTAAGAAACTTAAATTCGGAATAAAGAATTTAGTGCGTGTGAAAAGGGACTGGTTTTGTCAGTTAAAATGCAAATTTGTAATTATTCCTTATCCTTCATCTTAAATTCTGTTTTCTTATATCAACTTCAAAAATTTCATAAGTCTTTTATCATTTTCCTGACTCAGTTCTAGATGTTGGGACTTGAACAAAAGATTTCTGGATGCTGACCTGCTAGACCACAATTGTATACACTTGTGTACATGTTACTAACGAGTTGGTCCCTGAATCTTAGTTTGTTTTGTGATCTCAACCTATTTTGGCTGAAATATGTCCTCTGTCCTAGATTTGAACTATGATCACAAGCATTCATAGAAATATGATGTTGTAGCATCTTGCCTGGGTAATAAACTTCTGACTAGTTGATAGAGCATTCCTTGTTTGTACTTGGATGGATATAGAGCTTCACTAATGTGAATCTTGAAATACGCAGTTCATATAACATCCAAGTGGGAGGTGAAGTGATTAAACGTGCTTCTATATCTGAAAGGTAAATTAAAAAGCATCCTTGTTTCAGTTCAATATGGATAGCAAATCCAAAGGCATAGCCTGGGTTGGCAACATCTATCAGAAGTTTGAAGCTATGTGCATGGAGGTGGATGACATGGTGTGCGAGGTATTGATTAACATCATCCTTTTGCCCTCTTAAATTAAAATATCAACACTTTTGTTGTAGCATTCAATTTATTATGACTTTGAAACATTTGGTGTGTTTTTCATTTATAAACAAAAGACAATCATTTTCATGATTGAACAAGATATCTTCTGGCTTTTATTTTTTTCTTTAAATTTCCATGCTTATTGTTTCTATTATTTTGAATTCTATTCATTGCTGCCTGAATTTTGGGCCATTGTTTTGTTTTCAGTACAATTCTATTATCTTGTTTATGGAAACAAGATTTCTGCAGTGGTTGTCTTTTCTCAACAAATAGAAAAATAATATCCAGATTGCTTTCTTCCAAGTTTAAATGAGATATTAATGTAATGCTTAATTTAGCTGCTTTACTTACATTAGTAAAGTTCAATTTTGGTTCTTTTACTGTCTGTCTTATGGAATTTTTCCATTGCTGCTTGTATCTCATTTAAAAATTGATGGCATTCTTGGTCAGGAAACATTTAGATGTGTTGAAAACCACTTGCAGACAGTTGGTGCTAATGTTAAACAGTTCTGCACAGAATTCATGCAAGATGTGCTCCATTCACCTGGTGCCAAATCTGTGGAAGAGCGTAACTTGTCTCTAGTGCAAAATTCTGGTGTCACAGTTTGTGAAAATTTAAACATAACTATTGATGAAGATAAATCTCAGAAGGAACTGATCCATTCATCTTCTGTTCAATCTGTTGATGATGTACATTTTGGTTTATCTTCGGAGCAAAGTACAAAGGATGAGAGTGCCTTGGCTCATTCAGGCTCCATACCATCTGATTCTGTAATTTTAGCTCAAGCCTGCAAGAATGAACTTCAGGACACTGATTCTACTCTAGATGACGCCTCATTAGAAACAATGGGTAAGTTTTCCATTTGTATGATATATCCATTATCTATTATGTTGTTTAATGTTCTTTATTGCTTCCTATATATTTGCCTTAGACCCCAAAAAACTATTTAACCAGTCATTCTTAGGGAGTCAGGGGAGCATTTCCACATTAAATCTACATAATCAGTTGCTTCCAATTCTCAAATCAAAGGAAGAAGCCACCATGTTTTTGTTAAAGTAATACTTTTTATTGTTATACTAAAAGTAAATGATTTTGTTGCAGAAGAGGCTAGCCACCAATCTGCTACAGAAGTGGAACTAGAAGCTGCTCTACCATCTTTTGATGAGGCAAAGCTTGAAGAAAGCTGCATTATAGTAGACAGTGGTGATCTTCAGTCTCTGTCTAATGAAACAGGAAAACGCAGGTCATACAAGGTATAATACTCTCTCCCTTCCGCCAACATTTTTTTCCGCTGGATGAATTTAGGTTCCTCATGGATGTTTAGCTTCATATGAACACATTTGCCTGAGACAAGCTTTTCCTACCTTTGTTAGTTGAATCTGATAATTATTTGTTCTTTCCTGGAACAGAAAAAATTTCGGGAGTCTTTGTCTTCTAAGTTAAGGTTAAGAAAGCAGGATCGTGAACAGCATGCTGGATCGAGTACGGAGAAAGGAATGAATGTTGGACGATCCAGTCAAACGGACAAAGCTAAATCACAAGACATGGAATTTTGTGAATCGGATTGGGAGCTTGTTTAGACCAAGTTAACTTGGTTTGTTTATGCAGATAAAATAATAGAATGCAGACAAACATTCCTAATTAATGAGTCTGGAATTTTCCCACCGGATAAAATGTATAGAGATGGAGAGAATTAAGCACTCGAGGAAATCCAACCACCTGGAGTGGTGGAAACTGGAAATTTAATTGTTTTCTGCAAATTGCGGTAGGCTTTAAGCTTCCAATGCACATTGTGGTTTTTCTTGCCTTGTTTACGGATGCTAACTATTTATCGTATTGCCTAAAAATGGTAAAAAACCATTGGGAAATCAGGCCTTAGAGTCAGTGGGATCACCTTCACGTTCCATTTCTATGCTCTCTTACAATTGCAGCATAGGGCCTTTAAGCAGCATTATCCAATGGGTTTCATTTAACAGAGTAAAGGTTAGAAGTATGGGTTTAATCACACACTGACATTATGCAGAAATGGGCAATGGCTCATTGCATCGTTACCTTCCATGGCTAACCATGGGATCCACCGAGCTAATATGGACGGTCAACAAAATTGCCGAGGAGCCTTTTTTGTTCACAAAAAATAAAACAAAAAATAATTAAAATTTAAAAGGCGTTACATACAGAAATGAGAAAAAGTTGGAAATAGCGGGAATATGGCGGACAGCTGCTTGGGACCCTTTTTCTATAAAACCCCGCCTCCTTCTCCTCCTCGTCCTCCTCTTTTTCTTCTCCAAATCCCAAGATTACCTCTTCATTTTCCCTCTAAATCCATGGCTGCCCATTGCCATTGCTCCTCTAACCCTCGACCTTCCCAGCCTTCCTTACTCGTCTTCTCTGGTACTCTTTTCCCCCTTTCTTTTTCCTTTTCTTTTTTTTGTTTTTTTTTTGGATTGATAACTATTTCAAATATGAAAGAAAGCTAAAATGTAACCAAATTACTGTTTATCGAGTAAACTTTTTATGTTATGGTGATTTTAGGTGGCACGGCATTCAATGGCGTTGTAGAAGAGCTTAAGAAGTTAACAGTTCGCGTCGCTCATGTTCTTCCAGTTTCTGATGATGGAGGAAGTACAGCGGAGATTGTTCGCGTGCTCGGTATCTTTCATTCATTTCTGATACAAAATCTTATAGTATTAGTTTATCAATTATTCAAATCAAAGTCCTGATCAATTATCAGAAAACAATTGTCATTTGACATAGGAAAGAATTAGTAGTTATTAAAGTTAGAATCTTTAAACTGAAATTAAGAACTTTTCCTGGAGTCGAAGTGAATTGTTTTATCAAATGGCCTTATTATTGGTAGATTGTGTTCGCTTAACATTACAGGCTTTGGCGTTTATAATGTTTGTTTCCATGAGGCTAAATAATGTTGCTGAGTTTGTTTTATGGATACTACTACTTCTTTGGTGCTAAAATAGTTTTTGGTGTGAAATTCAACGTCTTCATCTTGAGTATTTGTCTAGGTGGTCCTGCTGTTGGGGACATAAGGTCAAGATGTTTGAGATTGGCTGACCAAAGCACTTCTGAGGCTCTTGCTGTCCGAAGATTGCTTGGTCATCGTTTGCCTATCAATCCACAGCAAGCCAAGTCAGAATGGTAGTGTTTTTCTGTGATAATTTTGCCTCCATGATTTTAATGTGTTATAGCACTCTTAATTAGGTTGTTTAGATGTGTTTCTTACATCTTTTTCAGAAAAAAATTGATAAATTAATTGGTGCTTCTCTTTTGTGTTTATGCTGTTTCCAATATACCACTCCGTTTTATTGATAATATTTTATATGTGATCTAAATGTTGTTTTGGTTGTTTGTAATTCTGAATTTCTTTTATTTACTTGCTAGGTGTAAATATGGTGGGGATATTGAGTAATAGTGTGCTGAGTTGAGAATTTGACAGGTACAAAATTGTGGAAGGAGGACATTCACTATGGGAAGGTGTATCAAAACCATACAGGGAAACAATTCGAGCTTTTCTGGCTTATTTCCAAAATGAGGTGAGGTCATCTAGTACTAATGTTACATCGTCGGTATTAAATTTTGTAGCATTTTGGCTATTTTTTTTCTTTTATTGAACAGACATGCTATATTTTGCTGTCTTTTGACTACATATAAGTGGCATCATTCCTATCAAAATAGTATTTTATTGTTAATCACCTTTTATTGTTCTGTAATGTGCTTCTTATCCAATATTTCACTACTCTTTGGTTGAAAAGATAACTGGAATGAAATTAACATATACTTTCCTTGAATACAGATTCTGAGAAGGCCTAATGAATCATTTTGTTTCAGTAATGGCAGGTACTTTGTCTTTGTCGTATTTATTCCTTACCAAGGTTTCTGTTTCAGTTCATTGAATGGCTTATTGCTGCTTTTGGAATTTCCATGACTATGTTTGTAAATTTATTTGTCAGACTCAAAATCACTTTTCTTTTTGGTGCCTTAAGTACTTGGTTCATGCACCATGAAGCCTTGATTATTGTTATACCTGATGAGGACATAGTAACTGGTATAGAAAGCTGTTTCTATAATGTGCATCATTTCATGTTTTGGTTTATCGTGCAGTGAAGTACTACTTTATATTTGGCTCTTTATTTGCCTATTGTTCCACTAGAAACTAGCTCATTTATTTTTACTGTTTTATCATTTCTTACGGCATGCTAATACGAATCATCTCAAGATTACTAGTTCTTACGAATATGTAAATAGTATTTTACCAGACACTATCACAACCTTAGTGACTTTTTTTTCTTCTTTTATGATTGCAGCATTGGGAATTTTTTCTTTGCAGGAGCACGTGTATTTTTTCAGTCTTTAGATGCCGCAATTTTTCTGTTTTCACGTGTTTCAGATATTCCTGCAGAAAGTTTGGTCCTCCCAGTCATTTCAACCAATGGCAGGCTTACATTAGGATGTGAATTATGGGTAGATATGACATATCTGGCAAATTATTCATGTGTATATGATATATCGTATTTGATCCATTGTTGGTAGTTCATCAACTGGATGTGATCTTGTCTGATTTTTTCTAGTTTTGTTGGCCAATTTGGTTTGGTATTGGTCTGTGTGATTGAATGCCACAAGAATGCAAGCCTTGTTTGGGATGACATGTTAAAGAGTATTTGTCTATTTGAAGTATTAAAACCAAAATATTTTCACGTAATAATTTTCCTTTTCATGACTCGTGCAAATTCATGTGCAGGATGGGACAATCATACGAGGCCAGAATGAAATTTCTCATCCAACCAATGGATCCATGGGACCTGTAGATAAGGTTTGCTAGTTTAATTCATGATGCAAAGCCTAGGGTAGTGATGGCGATTGCAATGGTGGTAATAAAGGTGTCTATGAACTTTTAGTGGTTGTTTAGAGTCTGTATTTCGTCAGTTGCATGGTGCTCATTATTGTGTTGGTCTGGCTGCAACAGTTGCATTCCAACTTTAACTTTCAGAAATGAGATATTATCAATCAGAGCAATGCCTTGATTTTCGTATTCTATTAGTTTTTATATCTTGAAGATGCTAGGCTGTAAATTGTGAAAACCTCAAGACCTAGAGGCTAGAGCATGGTTTCACTGTGTGTGCTTTGGACTTTGTGATGGGGTGGGGATGCAGGAAATGTGGGAGTTTTGGCTCTTGACACAGTTTTGTATCTGGCTTGAGAAATAAAACCAGAATCTTGTCTGTTCTGCATGTGCAATTATATTAGGTCATGTTTCCATTCTCTTTTGTTCTAACCTTGTTTTAGAATTGCACCCCCCATCTTTTGGTGTTCCTTAAAATCTATTAATGGGATATCAGGGAATTTGAGTTAGAAATTCACACTAATCAGTAGACTTTGATTTTAGAGTTCTAAAATCCAATCTAAGTAACCAATATTCCTTGGATGACCTTTAATTGTCTTTGAATGAGGAAAATTTCAACTAATGATGTCAATTTTTTGACAGTTCTAAGTTATTAATAAGTTCACCCACTCATTTCACACTTACTCATCACTTTTAAACTGAAATGAATATTGGCTCAGTTATGTACCATTCCAAAAAACTTAAATACAAAAATTTAATACTGAGCTTCTGGCTCAGTTATGTTCACCGTTGTGTTACAGAAGTGTTACATTTATCAATTGCTACATTCTTATGTATAGGGAAGATCGTCAGTTCCAGCTCTTCCTTCGAGAATAAAAAGGGTATTCTACATGTCAAGCGAGGGTACGAATTCACTACATGAGGTAAATTATAGATCCTTTGATTTGTGCTTGTTTGATACATGAAATAAGAGTTGTTTTTTTTATTGATGTCCTTCTCATGTCTCTACTACTATTTTTTTTTTATTTTTATATTTAATAGATTGTAATATCCACTGTTAGTCATGCAAATTCTAACATCTGAAACTTAAAATATAACTCTGCAAATTCTTCTTGACCAGGTCTTTCCCACAGTAAACCCAGCTGTTCTGGAGCAGTTGTCGAATGTGGACTGCATTGTTTATGCTATGGGCTCTCTATTCACTTCCCTCTGCCCATCATTGGTAACATTCTTGATTGTTTGTCGTACTGCATTCCTCAATCGTTTAATACGTAACAAGTATGCATTACACTTTAATAATGCAAAGACATACGCATCCCCATGTAACTTACACAGATGGTCATAAGTGCTTGAATGTGCACATGTGAGCACATACAATATATATGTGATTGAATGAAGTTGCCGCACAATGGTAATGCAGTTGCTACTAAAGATACTGATCATTATATTAGTGCCTTTTGTTTTTGATCAGACAATGGCATTGTTATTACCCCAACACTTAGTGAATGATGCTCTTGTAATTAGGGGAATGATTCAAGTGGGATTTCTGGCACTATAGCACTATTCTTATTACATTTTCATGGGGGAATATTAATACAATAGTTGTCTTTTCCCTTTTCTGAATTTGATTCGCATGTTGAATAGGGATAGAAACACCTTCTGAATGGGACATCAGGTGCCTTGTTGGCTGAAATTTTTCTTATAGGGTAGAAAATTGAAGTATATGCAGTTGAACTTTGTCTTTTATCTGTTTCATTAGCAAAAATTCAATACTTCTTTTTTCTTTAGACAAATTTCTGATCTACTTCAATATTTTTTAATTTTTTGGATTGTTAATATATGGTTTGTCATTCTTTTTATCTTATCTGTAGGTCTTACTTGGCATTGGGGAGATCATTTCTTCTAGGTCCTGTCCTAAGGTATCAACCTATTGAACTGTTGAAGATTTATTTGATGCCAGACACCTACCAAGAGAAATATTTAATATATTATACTGCTCCGCTATGTAGTTAAAGCTTTTTATTGCTTTTTTGCACTTTGGAAGATATATGTTAAACTGATTTGGCTCCTTCTACTATTAGGTACTTCTGTTGAATGGTACTCATGATCGAGAGACAACTGGCTTCTCTGCATCTTCCTTTGTAACTGCCATTACAGATGCTCTGAATCGAACATATGGAGATTCTCATAATTGTTTAAAAAAACTTGTGAGTGAATAGATTGAATTACAGCTTTTTTTTTTTTTCTTTTGTACAAGTTATTGAGTTACAGTTGATAACTTGCACACTCTGCATAGGTTATGATGACTCCTTCAATTGATTGTTATTAGTACAAATATATAAATTTTGTCAAATTAACATCGAGGCTTTTTAATGTGTCTATCATGACACTGAAAACTCTTAATTAAGATAAAATTGCAGAAGTAAGTGGAGAAGAATAGAAGAACGCATATTCTTACTTATTGCAGTTAATGTCTCTGTGCAGCCAAATCAGTACATCAATACTCTTTTGGTGCCCAAAGATGGTGAAATTCCCATAGATGTTCAATGCTTGTCTTCCCAAGGAATCTTTGATGTGGTATGTTTGCCTATAACCCCAACTTGAATATTATTTATCTAATTTCTTGCTACTGCTAAGGTGAACTTACTCATACGATCACTTATAGAGTTGAACAGCATTTCAAAACTAGATCTTAGAAATTGGGTCTTTCTTATTATTGTGTGAAATGTTTAAGTTCTATTATGTCAGTTTATTTGGAAGAGGACCAGTCCTAGAACTAGAAAAGTTCCTGCTATTTCCTTGAGTTCCCTGTGGAAGCTAGTCCACTCTCTGGTGCCTCTGTCCATTCTCCTCCTTTCCATCAGGGTGCTATTTGGCAACTTGATTAGGAGCCTTGTTTTTGTCTCCAAAATGGACTCATTTGCGAGAGGCAGGTTGGCTGGGAGGGAATGCTGTCCTTTCTGGTCTCACGCAGGCAATCTTGTTTTAGAAGCGATAAACTTCATACTCTATATAACATGATAACAAATTGCATTAATGTGGTCCTCTGCAGGTCATTGTAGACTCCATACGTGACCCAAAAGTGGGTGTAATTTTTGATTCGGAGTCATTGATAAATGCTCTTGGCAATGTGGTGAGCAGATACATGAGGAACAAGGATTAACGAAACATGAACCCTCTAGTTGGTTTCTGGAAGAGCAGAATATATTTGTGTGGCTACCAAATCCTTCAATCAGAATTATTTATGAGGTATGTGGAATGGGAAATAAACATCAGCAGCCGCTTTCTAAATATGCTGCAACTTCCCTTCTTACTGAGAGAAGCAGATATCTTCCATTAACGGTGTCTACTAAAATGCAATTACTAATTCAAGATTTGTGGCATATGTTGTGATATAAGTGGTAGTTCTAAATCAGTTGAATTGTTCATGGCATTATGGTCATCAGAGGAAAACATGTGATGCCATATAAACTGTACAAAATTGACGTAAACGAGATTTTTCCAAGTTAGATTGTACTTTCTGGGAAGTTTGCAGTATGACATTTCTACAGCCGTTGGGCCTTAACACTAGATCATGTTCAAACTCATTTACATGTATTCCATTTCTTTTGTTATTCCTGCTTTGAAATCTTCAGTCCTTTTTCTTTACTTCAACTATGCAATTGCTCAAATCCTAACTGTCACCATATTCTTGGAGTCGACATTAACCCGATCAGCACGGCATCCATTGCCAGTTTTAAAGTAGACCATACATGGAATCCATGCAAGCGAAAAAGTAGTTCACAGTGCTCTTTTGCGAGACTAACAATGGCCACTGTGTTCCCCGCTGGCTTGATTGGATTCCCGCAATTTGTTCCCCTAACTGTGGCTAAAGTCTGGACAAAACTTTTCAACATTTGTCAAAGCTTTCACCCTTTTTTTCATCTTTTCATGCTTCAACTGGTTACGTGCTGATTGGCTGACGCACCATGCTCCAGGAAAATTGTTACGTTTTAAACTTGTCCAATTCTCTTTAATTTGATTTGATGTGCAGTTCGGATTCAGATTGGAAACCATATGTTTTAATTAAAGAAGTAGGACTCTTAAAATTATCAACATTATTAAATTGGTATAATATTTAAAAAATATATTTAAATTATTTAAAAAATATATAATTAAGTTTTTATTTTTTATTACATTCAATCAATTTTATATTTTTATTTTAAATAATTTTTTTATATTTTTATTTTGAATCAAATAAATTTTTTTAACTAATTATTGACTTAGTAAAGATATCACTTTTTATTTTATGAACATGTTATAACTGATGATGACATGATGACATAATCATGTGATATGATATTTTTCATTATATTTCATCATTTTATATCAATGTCATGTTGATATAAAATGATTAGTAATATTTTAATTCATAACAATCAGTCACTCATTAATCATAAAGATTTATTTGATTCAAAATAAAAATAAAAGTATAGTAAACTTAATTGAAGGTAAATAGAAAAATAAAAATCTATTTAAAATTTTTAAAATAAGTTAAAAACTTTTTCTACCAATATGCCTATTGAATTTTTATCTTCCTAAAGAAATTTACATATGAATCAGAATGGCAAAGATGATGCATCGCATTTCGGCGGCCATGTAACCTGAAAGACAAGGGAAAACAGTTAGCGCCAAAAGTGAATATATATGAACACGAGGCACAAGTCGTCAAGATTCTCCTTTGAAAGCTGTGGGAAATGACTCATTTGGTGGGACTCCTTCTATGATCATGATGGCACTCTTCACTGACGTGAAGTACGTAGATGGCATGTATAAGGGCCAAAAGTGAATTTTACATATATATGAACACAAGAGCCACAAGTCATCAAGATTCTCCCCTGAAAACTCTGGGAAATGTCTCATTAATTAGCTGCGAAACTCCTATGATCATGATGGCATCATTTTTGCTGATGTGAAGTAGATGACATATATAACGTACTCAACACTTATAGTGGCTGGCCGGCCCCCCCCCCCCCCAAAATTTCCAGGTTTCACACTTCGATAAACCTTGCTTGGCAAGCAAAAGATTGATGAATTTTCTGTATGGACCAATTATTAGATCATAAGTGCCTCTTGTAAAGTACTATAAATACCTGACGTTGGGTGCTTATTTTCTTCACAAACACAATTAGTAAAAATCCTTCTACTCATCTGCTGCCATCTCCACTTTGTAAACAATGACTTTAAGCCTTATCTTGTTTTTCATTTTTGGGACATTGGCATCTCAGGCCATGTCCCGCACATTGCATGAAGCTGCCATTGCTAACAAACATGAGCAATGGATGGCACGTTATGGTCGAGTTTACGAGAGCCAATCAGAGAAGGACAGGCGTTTTATGATATTCAAGGACAACTTGGAATATATCGAGAACTTCAACAATGCAGCGAATAGGACTTATAAGTTAGGCATTAATGAGTTCGCAGACTTGACCCATGATGAATTCTTAGCGGCTCGTACTGGCTACAAGATGCTAGACAACCCAACAACAACCATAACAGCATCATTTAGGTATGCAACCATGACAGAAGTTCCAACAAGCTTGGATTGGAGGCAGCAAGGTGCTGTCACCCCTGTTAAAGACCAGGGAAGTTGTGGTAAGACTTAAAAGCATATCCTCTCAGCTCTCTATCTCCAAAAGTTTGAGTTATTATCTTTTTAACAAGAGTTTTTTTGTTTTGTAGGATGTTGCTGGGCATTTTCAGCGGCAGCTGCCATGGAAGGGATAACCCAGATTAAAACCGGTAAGTTGATCTCAATGTCCGAGCAACAACTATTGGACTGCAGCACAAACGGCGGCAACCAGGGTTGCAATGGTGGTTGGATGACAAATGCCTTCCAATACATTATGGAAAACCAGGGCCTAACCACAGAGGAAAACTACCCATATGAGGAAATGCAAGGAACTTGTGCCATAGAGAAGGCGACAGCCCAAGTTGCTGATATCAGTGACTATGAGCAGGTACCTTCCAATGATGAGGAGGCATTACTCAAGGCTGTAACGAACCAACCTGTCTCGGTTGCCATTGACGGGAGTGGAAGAGACTTTAAATTTTACTCGGGTGGAATTTTTAGTGGAGATTGCGATACTTCTCTCACTCATGCTGTCACAATTATTGGATATGGGACTAGCGAAGACGGTACAAAGTACTGGCTGATCAAAAATTCATGGGGCCAAAGCTGGGGTGAGAATGGCTACATGAGGATTCAGAGGGATGTTGACAACCCAGAAGGTCTGTGCGGCCTTGCCAAGAAAGCTTCCTATCCAACTATCTAATTAATTAAGTTCCTATACATTTCGATGCTGGACATTTCTCATGTCCAGAATGACTATGTGTTTCTCCTTTCCAATAGTGGAAAGTTTTTCCAAGTGATGTTAGATTTGAGTTTTGTCAGTGTAGTAGATTGATGCATAAACATCTAAGCGTCATCATAAAATAAATTGACAAGTTTTATTGAATGCTACAGTGCTTAGTGTTGATTCTGGTCAACTTAAGTTCTTGACACAAACCATATCGTGTACAATTCCAAGCCAATGGCCCTGGCTTTCGTATTTGTCTTCAAATGCCTAGAATTCGGTAACAAGACTTGCATTTTTCCTTTTCAAAGTATGCTTGAGTTTCTTATTCTACTTTTAAAAGTTCTCTGATAGTGGGAGACACCATATAAACTTTTATTTTTATCAAAAATTTAAAATCAAATTTCCTTGTTTTCACGGCCCTTTCTAGTTGACCAATGTGCCATTTAGTATTCTCAATGCTTCTTGTTAAAATCATATATATATATATATATATCACCTTCATTGAGTGGCCAATGCACCTGCCTAAGGCCTACCCCTCCCCAAAGGGAGAGCAGAAAAAGTGTCCGAAGTGCCTCACGTGTTTGCATTAACATTAATTTATACCTTCTAGAAGAAAACGTTTTCATCATCTGTTTTAGATTTAATTCATAGAATTTGAAGATAGAGATTTCTCCCAACATCACTATCTAAAGCACCAGAGTCAAGTTTCGATGCTTTTTTTCGTATTCAAATGTTCGAGTGCTGTGTTTATAGACACAGATTAAGACAACACAAACAAAAAGGGAACAAGTCTACTTTCTTTTGCTTGTTACTTGGTCGTGTCTAATTGGCTTAGATTATGAACCCGACCAATCTGTTCATTGCTTCAACTCTGCTGACTCATCTCCTTAATTTGTACATTTGATTGGCTGATCAAGAATTATTAGTAACTAACTTTAGTGCTTGTTGACGATTGAACAGTCTTAACTGTACAGCTCATTATTCCCTTTTTTGGGGGGTAGAAATAGGCATGCATTATAACAAAAGACAATTATACAGAGAGATAGTTCCTGGGATAGTAATTGCCATGTACAGAGAGTTCATTGCTGACGGTAATCTTTCATCCCCAAATGTCGTAAGCGCATTATCTCTTCCCCATTAGCCTCAGGGAAATATGTTAGTGCTGCATCATGATTCGTGCTATAGGTTTTGCTTAACTTGTTTATTATCATGCCATGCTTGCTTAGTGGATAAAATGAGTAGTAGTATTACATTTTTAAGCACCCCGAACGTTGAGTAAACCCCGCTATCAAACTGGGATATTAAAACTAATTAGAAATGAGGTCGGTAGGAAGGGTGGATTCAGAACAAGCTGAAATCCTGTATCATCCTGCAGGGTATTTCTAATCAGGTAATTCGTCTGTAATAAAAATGGTATATTACTGTCAAATTTTGCCAGGAGGTTTTGATGTACACCATGATTCTTAAATTCTTAAGTCAAAATTTTGATAGCACAGTAATTCAGCTAAAAGGAAACCAGTCAATTCAATTCTTAAGGAATGATATATGTCATGATATTCACCCTTCCACAATTGACTTGGAGCAGTTAGATTCTTAAATTATTCCAGAGCAAACAACAGGATAACGATTGCAGTCAAACGTGGCTTGAGGGCCTGCATTTTATGCGTCAGCTCCACGGTAGAGTTATATGTTGAAAAATGAATTCTATTGGAGGAGCTATTGGATCACCTATAAATACCGAGTTTGTGGGATTACTTCTTCACTCACTTCCCAAATAGTTGAAGCCACTGAAACAGAAATACAACAATGGCTTTTGCACTAAAAGAAAAATTCCTTATTGCAATGGTGATTCTATTGGGGACTTTGGCATCTGCCATGCCCCGCAGATTGGATGAAACTGTTCTTTTCGAGAAATACCAGCAATGGATGACTCGGCATGGACGCACCTATGAGAAGAAAGAAGAGGAGAATTGGCGTTTCGAGATATTCAAAGACAACCTGGAATTCGTAGAAAAATTCAACATGGGGAATCAAACTTACAAGTTGAGCATCAATCAATTTGCAGACCTAACTAATGAAGAATTCCGAGCTTCCTACGCTGGATACAAGATATTAACTCGCAGAGTTCCACCCAAATCCAAAAGGTTCAAATATGAAAACCAGACCGATGTCCCAGCTAGCATGGACTGGAGAAAGAAAGGGGCTGTCACCCATATTAAGGACCAAGGTTCTTGTAGTAAGAAAACCACACTTACGTCCAAAAGTCTTCAAGTGTAAAATTAATTGCTAAATCATTCTTTGTTTCTAACTTATTTTCACTTGTGTATGAAGAAAGTTGCTGGGCATTCTCAACCATTACAGCTGTGGAAGGGATCGCCAAGATCAAAACCGGTCAGTTAATCTCACTCTCTGCGCAACAACTAGTGGACTGCGTCAAAACCAAAGATACTGACGGTTGCAGCGGTGGTTGGATGGATGATGCGTTTGCATACATTGTAAAAAACCAAGGTCTTGCCAGCGAAACAAAATACCCATACACGAGTAATGATGGAACTTGCAGCCCCCGGAAAGCAGCTATTAGAATTGTGAAGATAAAAGGCTATGAAGATGTACCTCCCAAAAATGAAGAAGCACTTCGAAAGGCTGCAAGCCAGCAACCTGTCTCAGTATCGCTTAATGGTGGTGGACGTAACTTTCAGTTTTATTCGGAAGGGGTTTTCACAGGACATTGCGGGACCTCTTTAGATCATGCTGTTACCATTGTTGGGTATGGAACAAGTGAGGATGGCGTCAAATACTGGTTAATCAAGAACTCATGGGGCAAATCTTGGGGTGAAAGTGGCTATATGAGGATTCAGAGAGATATTCATTCGTCTAAGGGCCTCTGCGGCATTGCTAGAGAGCCTTCCTATCCAGTGGCATGATTAGGCACGTCGACCCTCGGGTGCCCTTATAAGTTAATACTCGCTCTTGATTGGCCTCAAGTGTTCTTTGCTGTGATATGATCGTGTCCTATGGCTGTTTACATAAAGCTGTCAGGTTAACTATATAAAATTGGGCTTCTTCTTAATGTATTGAATCCCATATAATATTGTAAGTACGAAGATAATCTATATGTTCTACGATCCTGGCTTTGAACAGTTAGTCACGTATTCTTGTTTTTCTTTTTTTTTGAAAGATTTTCTCTATTAATGGGTAGAAATGATACCGAAGAAGACCTTCCCTATCCCTTCCATGCAAAGCATTCCCAAAACCACATAAACAGAGTTAATGCTTATCAAAGCCATTAGCTTAGACCACTCACAAAAAGATAAGGACATACAATAACTTAAGGTATCACAGTTCTAGTACATCACTACTTTACCACCTCTTAAAGCACAGCTGACATCATATCGGAATCGCTACCCAACACCTTATGGCTCCCCTGTGCTATTTCCAGTAAGTCATTCGGTCTCAAGACCCCTTCCTTCGCTAGTCCACCAGCCACTACTTTCCAGTAAGCCAGGTACTCAATAAGTCTCCAATAATCGTGATTTGGGCACTTGTCGAATTTTGCAACTCGTCTCTCGATGATTAACGTGTCATGATGTCCTTTCAATCTTTTAATTAAAGTGAAAATAATTAGTCGTATGGTGAATGATAAGGTAAGGACTAGATATAATCTTTAAAATAAGACCATGATATATTAAGATGAACTTTTTCAAATTAATTTCTCTTCAACTTTTTCTTAATTTTCTTTTACCCATGTTTGGATGGAAGGTATCATTTGATTAGTATTGCGTATCAATATTTCTCACCTTATGGCTTGCTTGGTGTTGGGTTACTGTTAAAGATATGTGCTAAATTGGGCTTCCCCACATAATTGGATATATTTAACAATAATAAGTGTGAGATATTATTTTAAATAAAGAAATAAAAGAGTGTTGTTTTTAAGTAAAGAAGAGTTCAAGCCTTTAGTAATTGGGCTAACCTGGGTAAAGTGTAAATTAGATTATGGTTAGTCTTTCCAAGTCTTGAATAGGTCTTGAAATTTAATTAAACTTGACATTTAGAACTTAAATAATAATTATTTTAAATTTAAAGTTTAGTTTTTGAATTAAATGGATATTAATTAATTGTTAATTGTCAATAAATTTGTCTGTACAAACAGAATTATATATATACAAACAATCATTTAAATATCTTTAAATAGAGACTCCTTTAATTCATTAAAACTAAAAAAAATCTGTGATCAATCTTCCTTCTATTTTTCAAATATTTCTCAAATTACTTCTACATTATTTTACTCAAAAAAATGTAAGAATTTTATAATCTTATCATACATCAATAAGTATTTAAAAAATTGATTTCGTAATAGTAAATCTCTTAATTTCATTATATTCTTAGAATATATCTTTTAACGTATCAACGATGAGAATAAATAAAATTTTTGAAATAATAATATACACATTTTGATTTTTTTTTGAAAGGTCATATCTTGAAATAAATATAATTTTATGTATTTTCAATCTTATTCTCTAACACGTGGTAGGCTAATATAGTTTTTCGAATAATCTCATATTTGAGATACCTTTGGATCATATTTTCGTGCTGGGCAAGATGGGTGTCATGCTGAAAGTTTATTCTAGCACCAAATGAAACAAGCTTTCACCTCAAATGTCTTAAGACAAACATTGCATTTCAAACCCACTTTGAAGTTGGGATTCCACGGCCGTAATTGGCCATTTACCATCAAAGATGATAACCCAAGATAAGGCACAAGTTGCAGAAGAGAATCCAACAGGTCAAAAAGAGAATAATAGCAGCCATCAACTTGCTTTGGCCTGTTTTAACCTAAATATGTTGTTTTGAAAATACTTGTGTGTTCCGGCCTAGTGTGGACACTTTTTGACTTTCTTTCATTTGCTATATTCCTGTCCAATGGCCTCAGCATCGTATGATTTAATGCTGTTGGACCAAAATAAAATAGCTTTAAGTAGGATTCAAGTGGTACAATGTGTCTTACTTTATTTTTATCCCCTTCATTTAGATCGTTATGACTGTGAAAGTTAAACTCAAACTGAAAGTCAGGTTTCTAAGATAACAGAAAATAATTTTCTATTGTAAATATATTAAACTCCAAGGACTCTCCATATGCAACAAAATGTTTTGCTCTTAGTGCTTGTGATTTTTCCAGGGGTTTGAAGTCTGAATAGGCAGACAACATCATTTTTCAGCAATGTGATCTCAAATTTGATAATTAAAGGTACAAGTAAGCGGTATCTAAGGAGATATGGGATACTTGTGACACTCAGATTGGTTTTGAAGATATGGAATTTCATGATTGTAATAGCGGCAAACACCATTCGTGTCTCCCATGAAAGGGAAAAAAAATGGACTGTGGCTCTCACAACTGCAAATGGAAAGGCCAAATGGGCTGTCACCACCGTCAATCATTTCCTTGTCACAAAAGGACATTAGTGCCTTTCATATGCTCTCCTCTGCTATAAATATATGTACCTAGTGACCTAGCATATTATTCTCATAGGCCTATCGCAATATTTTAACGATGGTTTTAACATGCAAAAGAAATATTTTGATTGTAATGTTGATTATTTCAGGGACTTGGGCATCACAAGCCATGTGTAGCACATTGGATGAAGCAGTTATTGCTAAGAAACACAGGCGATGGATGACTCATCACAGACGCACTTACGAGAACCAAGCAGAGAAAGAGAGGCGTTTTAAAATATTCAAGGACAACCTTGAATACATAGAAAATTTCAACAAAATGGAAAACCAGACTCATGAATTGAGCCCCAAAGAGTTTGCAGATTTAACCCACGAAGAATTTCTGGCTTCACATACCGGGTATAAGTTGTCCCCGCCCCCAGGGTCATCCAAGACTTCAGTGTCCAGGACTTTCAGGTACGAGAACCTGACAGAAGTCCCAACTAGCATGGACTGAACAAAAAAAGGAGCTGGCACCCGCGTTAAATACCAGGTTCAATGTGGTAAGAAAACCATAGAATCCGAACTTCCCAATTTGTTTCTCTTTCTCTGTTGTTTTCCCATTGACAGCTTCTCTATGTGAACTGGTTTGTTGAACTTTAGAAAGTTGTGTTGAAGATTGAGTCAAATTCTAATTAGTGGAGTCCTAATAAAATGGGAGTTGTTAGTAGCATAGTGGAGTCCTAATAAAGCGGGGTGGTTAATAACATAGTCCTAAATTTGTGAAGCCACAATTACACAAATATAAGAAATAACGTTACTTTCCTTTATAAATTAAGTCAAAGTTTATATTTTAGTGTTTGTTTGGCTTGACTTTTTTTTTTAACTTATCTACCTCTTAAAAGGAAAAGACAGACCAAATATAAATTTTGAAAAGCTCTTAAAAAAAGTAACTTTTTTTTAAAGAATAAAATTTTGAAAAAAAAGAGCTTCTAGAAAAGCTCTTGTGAGGAGCTTTTTCTTCTCTTCTTTTAAAAATATAAGAAAATTTTTATTTTTGTTTAAAAAATATTCTCATCTGTTAAATATAATTACAATATTACCCTATCAAAAAAAATACCCTTTATGATAATTTTAACTAAAATTATAACTTATAAAAAAGAACTTATAAAAAAGAAATTTACCAAACAACTTTAGCTTAATTTTAAAAGCTATTATTTTTTATAAGAGCTTTATAATAGCTTTTAAGTTAGGAAAAAGTCAGACCAAACAAGCTCTTAATCATCTTATCTTCTAGTCTTTATCCAGTCTTTAGTATTATAAAAGTTCTTTGTCTTAACAAAGTTTTCACGTTTTCTCATCTTTCAATTTCCTATTATTTCTCTGGTTTATTTTACTTTTCCTGCTTTATCATTTTCTATCAATTTGGTATCAAAGCCAGGTTACAGGGGTTTTCTTTTCTTGTTCGTGCTGTTCAAGATGGTAGGGAAGTTTGAAACAAAATTTGAGATTCCACGTTTTGATGGAACCAATTTTGCACTATGAAAAGTGAAGATGCATGCAGTGCTTGTGAAGAATGGCTATGTTGTGGCTCTCTTGACAAAAGAAGACAGACTTGAAGGCATGACTGACAAGCAATCTATTGAGAAGGATGAGATAGCCTTGGCAAATTTGTAGCTAGCCCTGGAAGACAATGTTTTGTTCAATGTGGAAACAGAGACATCTGCAAAAAGTCTGTGGGACAAGCTTAGAAGCATTTATGAAGGCAAGTCCTTGACGAACAAAATCTTCTTGAGGCATCAACTGTACAATTTAAAGATGAGAGATGGAGATTCCATGCAAGAACATCTTAACCAGTTCAATGCACCTGTCAATAAGCTTCAAGCCCTTGATGTCAAAATAGATGATGAAGAAAAGACAAATATCTTACTTTGTTCTATGCTTGATTCTTGGGATTATCTGATTGTGAAGTTGAGTCATGTAAAGGTTCTTGATGTGGATTCCATTGTAGCATCACTACTAACAAAAGAAATGAGGCATAAATCGACTCAATCTAATCCTAGTAATGCTATGTACGCTCGCTGTAGATCCACTGAAAGAAACCCTGGTGACAAAGAAAGATTAAGATCTAAGTCTAAGGGCAAGAAGAAGTTGACAAAGTGCTGGAATTACGAAAAAGCTGGACATGTGAGGAAAGATTACAGACATCGAAAAAGTGAGAATCTTGCGGAAGGTAATTTTCATGGTAATATAGTCGAAGGCACTTTGATAGCAGAAGATGGAGATGCATTAATTAGCAGCAACATTAGAAACTGTAGTAGTCTTGAGTCAATGGATTCTTGATTTTGGAACATCCTTTCATATGACTCCACAAAAGGAATTGTTTCACACTTGCAAACCATGTGAAGGTGGCATAGTTTACATGGGTGACAATGGTCAATGTCGAGTAGTGGGAGTTGGAGAAGTGAGGATCAAGATGTTTGATGGATGTATTTGCACCATTTATGATGTTTGACATGTTCTTGCCTTGAAGAAAAGCTTGCTGTCTTTGGGGATGTTTGACAAGCTTGGTATGAAATTCATTGGGGAGAATCGTCATATGAAGGTGATCAAAGGCATCATGGTGGTAGCCAAAGGAGAATTGAAGGATAATCGATACAGATTGATTGGTGAAACCTTAGTTGGAGAAGCTACTGTTGCCATGTCAGATCTTTCTGTGATTTGGCATAGGCGGTTGAGGCACATGAGTGATCGTGGACTGCAAGTACTCTTAAATCAAAAGCTTCTTCCTAGTTTTAAATCTGTCTCTACAAATTTTTGTAGGGATTGTCTATATGGAAAACAACATAGATTGGCTTTCTCTTTGTCTACAAAAAGTCAAAACTTTCTTGATTTAATCCATGCTGACACTTGTGAAGTACCTGATGTTTCCAGTGGTGGATGTTCCTACTTTGTGACTTTTATTGACGATTTCTCCCACAAGGTATGGATCTTTATACTCAAACGAAAATCAGATGTTTTAGAGAAATTTAAGATATTCAAAGCACTAGTTGAGAATCAAAAGGTTTTGAAAATTAAATATCTTTGAACTGATAATGGAGGAGAATTTTGCTCCAATGAGTTTGATGACTATTGCAGTGAACATGGTATTAAAAGACACCTAACAAAGTGAAAAACACCACAGCAAAATGGTGTTGTAGAAAGGATGAATAGCACTCTCCTGGAATATGCTAAATGTATGATGAGCACTGCAAAGCTAGGAAAGGAATTTTGGGCAAAAACTGTAAGTACTTCTTGTTATTTAATTAATCGTTTTCTTACAGTGTCCCTTAATTCAAAAACTCCAGAAGAAGTTTGGACAAGAAAACCTACAAATTATTCTTTCTTGCGTGTGTTTGGATGTGATGCTTATGTTTGGGTTCCCAAGGAACAGAGAACTAAAGTTGATAAGAATTTGAAAAGATGTACTTTTCTTGGCTATGAGACAAGTAGAAAGAGGTACAGATTATGGGATCCTACTGCTCGCAAGATCATTATTAGTCGAGATGTTATTTTTAATGAAAATGTTTTTCAAGGCACAATTGAAAAGCAAGAAGCAAAGAAGATTATAATTGAGCAAGAACCAAGTTTTGATGACATTGTTTAAGAGAAAATGTCTCAATATGACTTTGAGTCAGAATTGTCTAGTGAAAAACCTTTTCTTGTAGATTCTCATGAAATGCCAACACGTTCTCGAAGGACAATTAAACCTCTAGCCAGGTACGATGACTATATCACTTCTTTAAAGCCTCAGACTAATTTTGTTAGTGCTTATGTGGCATTGGTAGAAGAACATGAGCCTACATCCTATAAAGAGGCTTGTGACTCCATTTATTCAGACAAATGGAGATGTGCCATGGAAGAGGCGATGGAGTCCTTGCATAGGAACAAGACTCGGGACCTTGTTCAATTCCCTGAAGATCGAAAAGCTATTAGCTGTCGATGGATTTACATACTGAAAAAGAATTCAGATGTGAATGTGGAAAGGTATAAGGCTAGGCTTGTGGTAAAAAGGTATGCTCAAAAACCTGGTATTGACTTTGATGGGGTATTTTCTCCAATTGTTCGTTTGACTACTATTAGAGTTGTTTTGGCTCTTGCTGCTGTTTATGATTTTGAATTAGAACAACTAGATGTAAAAATAGGTTTCTTACATGGTGACTTGAATGAAGAAATTTACATGATGCAACCTGAAGGTTTTGTTGAAGAAAATAAGAGAAATCTGGTTTGTCGGCTAAACAAATTATTTTACGCTCTCAAGCAGGTGCCTAGGTGTTGGTATAAGTGATTTGATTCATTCACTGTGAGCTTGGGTTTTAAAAGATGTGAGGCTGACCATTGTGTTTACGTTTATAATGAGGGTAATGGGTGCTTTTGTATCTTGTTATTATATGTAGACGATATAATTATTGCAGGCAATAGTTTTGGAAAAATGTCTACACTAAAAGCACAATTAGCTAGGGAGTTTGAAATGAAGGATTTGGGAACTGTGAATCAGATTCTTGGGATGAAGGTACTCAGAGAAAGAAAGGGTAGGAAAATCTGGTTATCTCAAAAGGGTTATATAGAAAGAATTATGCTGCTCTTCAATATGTAGAATGCAAAACCAGTAAGTACCTCATTTCCTATTCATATTAAATTGTCTTCAGAATTACCTCCCATTATTGAAGCAGAAAAGGCAACGATGTCTCGACTACCATATTCATCAACAGTAGGATATGTTTGCCATGGTATGTACAAGACCAGACCTTGCACAAGTAGTGGGAGTTCTTAGCAGGTATATGGAAAATCCAAGTTGTGATCATTGGGTGGCTGTCAAGTGGATCCTCAGATATCTTAAAGGCACTCAAAATGTCCCATTGTGTTTTAGACACATGAAACCGCAGTGCATTGGTTTTGTTGATGCAGATTTTGCCGACAATAAAGATGGAAGGAGGTCTACTATCGGCTATGTTTTTACCATGTCAGGAGGAGCAATCAATTGGGAATCAAAACTACAATCAGTTGTAGCTTTATCAACAACGAAGGCAAAATACATGGCAGTAACATATGCTTGCAAAGAAGCTATATGGCTGCAAAGGCTTCTTGAGGAATTGATGATGAAAAACAGGAGGTTATTTGTGTTAATAGTGATAGCCAAAGTGCTCCTCATTTGGCTAGAAACCTAACTTTCCACTCACGTACAAAACACATTGATGTTCGTTATCATTTAGTTAGAAATGTGGTTGAAGATGGCAAGATTATCTTGAAGAAAATTCACACAAACTTGAATCCTACAGACATGTTGACCAAGTTTGTGACAATAGAGAAGTTTAACAGATTCAAGAGTTCTCTGGGTCTTGAAACAGTTCATTGTTCAAATGATGCAATCGTGCCTTCAAGTGGGAGAATTGTTAAAGATTGAGTCAAATTCTAATTAGTGGAGTCCTAATAAAATGGGAGTTGTTAGTAGCATAGTGGAGTCCTAATAAAATGGGGTGGTTAGTAGTAGAGTCCTAAATTTGTGAAGCCACGATTACACAAATATAGGAAATAACATTACTTTACTCTATAAATTAAGTCAAAGTTTATGTTTTAATCATCTTATCTTCTAGTTTTTATCCAGTCTTTAGTATTGTAAAAGTTCTTTGTCTTAACAAAATTTATTTTTATTCTTCGCGTTTTCTCATCTTTCAATTTTCTATTATTTCTCTGGTTTATTTTACTTTTCGTGCTTTATTGTTTTCTATCAAGTTGTTGGGCATTTTCTTCTGTTGCTGCTGTAGAAGGGATCATCCAAATCAAGATCGGTAACTTGGTCTCATTGTCCGAACAACAGTTGGTGGACTACGCCACTAGCAATGACGGATGCCATGGTGGTTTGATGGACAATGCATTTGAATACATTGTACAAAACCAAGGAATCGCCAAGGACATAACATACCCTTATAAGGTAGCCAACAGAACTTGTGACCTTAATCAGGCATCTGTCCCAACCCACCGTATCACTAGCTACGAAGATGTACCTGCAAACAATGAGGAAGCACTTCTGAAAGCTGCGAGTAACCAACCTGTCTCAGTTGCTCTTGATGCTGCTAGTCCTACTTTTCGGTTTTACTCAAAAGGTGTGTTTGATGGAGAATGTGGGACTAAAGTGAATGATGCTGTGACTATAGTAGGGTATGGGACAAGTGATGATGGTGCCAACTATTGGTTAATCAAGAACTCATGGGGTGAGAAGTGGGGTGAAGGTGTGAAGAAAAATCAATTAAATTCACACTGCACAGAAATATGATCTTTCAAAGAGCAGAACTAAAAAGAAACAAAGCAGGATGGAAATAGGGAATAAAATTTTTTGATCAGTTCAGCTCATAGCTTCATTTCAGTTTTTGGTATATATAGTAACTCATACCTCATGATTACAATTCCTTCCTTAAAAATCGGATCTGTGGTGAGTGCAGAAAATAAAAAAAAAATAACAGCAAAGCACAAAACAAATCATAAAGTTTTGTGCCAGCAACAACCTTCAACAGAATAAGAAGAATCTAGAAGAAAGAACACCTGAACACAATACGACAATCAGCTAAGTCGTATGACTAAGCTGTTGATAACAAAACTAAAGTAAAATGACACTCAAGGCAATGTTTCAATCATAAAAAACAGGCTTCAAATGATGCCGTGTTGACTCATTTTCCTTTCTTCTTCAGCATTGTTGACTGGCGTCCTTATTTGACTCTTTACCTGCTGGAATCACAAACTTCAATAGACCTCTTTGATTCTAGTAGGATAAACACCTAGCTTGTCTCTAAGAAATTCAAATCGATCAGCACTTAACCCCTTGGTAAAAATGTCTGCAACTTGATCATCAGTGTGACAGTATTCAAGCTGAATCTCACCTTCTCTAACAGCATCCCTCAATGCGTGAAACTTCACCCTTATGTGCTTTGTTCTGCTGTGTTGGACTGGATTTCTAGCAATGGCCATGGCAGACTGATTATCAACTCTTATCAGAGTACCTTTTTCTTGAGGAAAATTCAAGTATATAAGAACCTTTCTCAGCCACAAGGCTTGATTAGCAGCTGTAGCAGTGGCTATGTATTCTACTTCAGCTGATGATTGAGCAACTACTTCTTGTTTCCTTGAACTCCATGTAAACACACCACTGCCAAAAGAAAAACAATACCCTCTAGTACTTTTTAAATCATCAACCGATCCAGCCCAGTCACTATCAGTGAATCCTTGCAGATCACAGCTTTCAGACTTCAAAAACCTTAAACCATAACTTGTAGTGCCTTTCGTATACCTTAAGATACGTTTGGCTGCAGTGAAGTGATGAACTGATGGAGCTTGCATGAATCTGGATAAGAGGCTTGTAGCAAACATCACATCTGGTCTGGTAGCAGCTAGATACAGTAAGGAACCAATGATACTTCTATACATAGATTCATTTGCCTTTTCTGCACCATCATCAATACAAAATCTACTTCCAATAGCTAAGGGTGTTCTAACAGCTTTACAGTAATCCATTCTAAACTTCTTTAGAAGATCCTGAGCATATTTAGACTGATACACAAAAATCTATTCTACTGACTGCTCAAACTCCATCCCAAGAAAGTAAGTCATAAGCCCCAGATCAGTCATCTCAAATACCTTTAACATATCAGCTTTGAATTCTGTTAAATAATCACTCTCTGAACTAGTTATCAACAGGTCATCCACATAAACAGCTACAATAAGCTTTACTGAATCATCATTTTTCTTAACATATAGAGTGGCTTTATTAATGCTTCTTTCAAAACCATGAGTCCTTATATGATCATTCATCCTCTCATACCAGGCTCTAGGAGCTTGTTTGAGACCATATAAAGCCTTAATTAACTTGCAAACCTTCCCTTCAGCACCTTTCTCTTCAAACCCCTCTGGTTGCTGAACATAAATATCTTCTTTTAGAAAACCATTCAAGAAGGCTGACTGGATGTCTAAATGAAAGATTTTCCACCCTTCTTTAGCTGATAGGGCAGCAAGCAATCTGATTGTGTCATGTCTAGCCATAGGTGCAAAAGTCTCTAGATAATCTACTCCATAAACTTGTGTAAACCCCTTCACAACCAGTCTAGCCTTGTGCTTGTTCACAGATCCTTCTGGATTTAGCTTTGTCCTGATAATCCATTTAACACCTATCACATTTTGGTTTGAAGGTCTATCAACCAATATCCATGCATTGTTCTTTTTAATCATCCAATTTCAACTTCCATAGCAGCTCTCCAATGTTCTTCCTTAGCTGCTTCAGCAAAGTTGGAGGGCTCAGCTATAGCAACATTACACCTACTATAAATCTCTTGCAGTGATCGAGTCCCTCTAACAGCTAGTCTTTCATCCTCTGTGTGAAGTGAATCATCATCCACTTGAAGATTAGCAGTAGTAGTCACTTTCACAATTCTATCAGCAGACTTAATTTTCCAATTCCAGAAAAGCCCCTCACCAAAATTAACATATCTACTGATGAAAACCTTTTTAGATTTCACATCATAGAGCCTATATCCCTTAGTTACCTCACTATAACCAATGAAAACTTCAACTGAAGACTTAGCATCAAACTTTGACCTTTTTCCATCTGCAATCTTTGCATAGCATAGGCAACCAAAAGTTTTAAAGTGAGCCACTGAAGGCTTTTGTCCAAACCACAACTCATATGCTGTTTGCTATGATAGAACTCTTGAATAAGTTTTATTTAGTATGTAGTTTGAGGTATTGACTGCCTCTGCTAAGAAATAAGTAGGCATATTCATTTGGTATAAAAGACACCTTGCCATTTCTGCAAGTGTCCTATTTTTTCTCTCTGCTGTGCCATTTTACTGAGGGTTATAGCTCACTGT
The DNA here is from genome assembly GCF_000208745.1 of Theobroma cacao. Taxonomy (NCBI): domain Eukaryota; kingdom Viridiplantae; phylum Streptophyta; class Magnoliopsida; order Malvales; family Malvaceae; genus Theobroma; species Theobroma cacao. The sequence goes on from NC_030855.1 coordinate 23,133,629, forward strand.
TAGTTGATGTTGAACTCCACAATCTACTAAGTATCTCTCAAACTCTGAAGTAGTAAACTCAGTACCATTATCACTTCTCAAGATCTTGATAGTTGTACTTGAGAAGTTTTCCACCAAGGTTTTAAACTGAACAAATTTCTCTAGAGCATTAGACTTCTGTTTGATAAAATACACCCAGCAGTACTTTGTAAAATCATCAATGAACAAGATGTAGTATCTGCTGCCATTTAAAGAAGGATTCTTCATTGGTCCACTGAGGTCAGTGTGTACCAATTCAAGTTTTCTAGAAGCTTTCCACTTGCTTACTTTAGGAAAGGATTTCCTGGTTTGTTTTCCAAGCTGACAGGTTTGACAAAGCTTGTCTGGTTTAGTAATGGCAGGTAACCCTTCAACTAGACCTTTAGATGCCATTAGAGACAAGGATGAGTTATTAACATGTCCAAGTCTCCTGTGCCAAGTTTCAGACAAATCAGCTTCATTATTCAAGGCTAAGTGAGCTGTATCAGCTAAGTTCGGTGGATAGCAATGATTCTTCATTTCCACAATGAACAATTCTTCTCCATGTGGATCAAAAATTGTACAAACCTGATCTTTGAATAGCAAGGCATAATGTTCCTCAGCTAACTGACCTACACTCAACAGGTTTTGGTTGGCTTCTGGAACATAGTGCACACTATTAATGCACTTATATCCTGAAGCTGTCTCAACTTTTACTGTTCCAACTCTAAGAATTTTTAAAAACTTTCCATCACCTATCTTGACCTTAGACTAAAAACTAGTATCTAAAGTAGTGAAGAGACCTTTGTTACTTGTGAGATGGTGAGAGCAAGCACTGTCTAGCAGCCAGATATTTGACTTTTCTGAGTCTTCCTCCATCTTTGCCATAAACAGAACCTCATTATCATTTACTTCTTGTTCTGCTATAGCTGCTTGAGTTGAAGATTCAGACTTCTTAGCCTTACACACCTTCTCTACATGTCCCATCTGCTGACATGCCCTACATTTAACATTGGGCCTATACCAGCAGTACCTCTCAGAATGATTCTTCTTTTTGCATATAGAACAAGGCGAATATTTGTCTGCTGAACTTTCCTGCTTCTCTTCTCCACTTTTGCTTTTCCCTTTCTGTTCAAACTTCTTTGAACTTCCTCTTTTTATTTTCAATCCTTTAGTCTTAGCCACTAAAGCACTCTCTACATACTCAGCTCTCATAGCTCTCCTCTGCTCAAGAGCTAGTAGGTTGTTGATGAGCTCATTCATAGTCAGCTTAGTCAAATCCTTAGAATCTTTTAAGGAAGTGACCTTCGATTCAAATTTTTCAGGTAGGCTAATGAGAAACTTCGCTACAATTCTTCTCTTAGTAACCACCTCTCTTAGCAACCTCAGCTCATTAACAATCCTGAGAACTCTATCTAAATATGCTTGTACTCCCTCATCATCTCTCATCTTAAGAGTTTTAAACTCTCTAGTAAGATTCATAATCTGATGCATCTTAGTGGTTTCATTTCCTTGAAACTCTTCTTATAATGTATCCCACACTAATTTAGGATCTTCAAAATTAATAATCCTAGAGAATATACTCTCAGACACAGCTGATTGAAGACATATTAAAGCTTTGTACCTTTTGACGACCTCCTCACTGTGCTGCTTTATCTAGGCAATTGTTGGATTGGCATGTCGTTGCACAGAGGCCTCACCATTCTCCACTACATCCCAGAGATGAAACGCCTTCAAGTAAGACCTCATTTTCACAGCCCAAACTCTGTAATTTTTGCCTGTGAATGTTGGTGGTGTTGATGCTGAAAATCCAATGGTTGCCATGATACCTTGCTTCGATCACCAATCAGCTAGCAGAAGCAACAATCCCTTAAGACAACAGCTCTGATACCATGAAGAAAAATCAATTAAATTCACACTACACAGAAATATGATCTTTCAGAGAGTAGAACTAAAAAGAAACAGAGCAGGATGAAAATAGGGAATAAAATTTTTTGATCAATTCAGCTCACAGCTTCATTTCAGTTTTTTGTATATATAGTAACTCATACCTCATGATTACAATTCCTTCCTTAAAAATTGGATCTGTGGTGAGTGCAGAAAATAGAAAAAAATAACAGCAAAGCACAAAACAAATCATAGAGTTTTGTGCCAGCAACAACCTTCAACAGAATTAGAAGAATTGAGAAGAAAGAACACCTGAACACAATATGGCAATCAGCTAAGTCGTATGATTAAGCTGTTAATAACAAAACTAAAGTAAAACGACACTCAAGGCAACGTTTCAATCATAAAAAACAAGCTTCAAACGATGTCGTGTTGACTCCCTTTCCTTTCTTCTTCAGCACTGTTGACTGGCGTCGTTCTTTGACTCTTTACCTGCTGGAATGACAAACTTCAACAAAGTGGGCACATGAGAATCAAGAGAGAGGTCGATGCTTCGAAAGGGCTTTGTGGTCTTGCCACAAAGGCTTCCTATCCAATTGCATGAGTAGCTAGATCCTGGGGGCACTGATTTCTTCTCAATTATTAAATGTAAACCTTTCAGCTCATTATAATAATTTATTGCCCTTCAACTTTATGGTTCTTTTAACTATTTTTTTCGTTGTAGCATCAAAGTATAATGTTTTTTTTTTAATTTAGAAAAGTGAATACAAATTCAATCTATCTGACTCATTTATAAGCCCAAGTCTAAGCTAAAATCAGGTTAAATCTCAGCCTAAGAGGCTGTAAAACTAATGGGCCTATCCATATCTTTTTGTATAAAGGTTACACTTCAGTTTTAGTTAATACCAATAAGTTATTGCGAATTCCTTTTGGAAGGTCATGAAAAGGCTTAGTGATGTTTTTAATTTATTTATTTTTTAAAAATAAAAATTAAGTTAAATATAGTTTTTGAAAAGTTTTTTAAAAAAGTAATTTTTTTAAAAAATAAAATTTAAAAAAAAAGTAAAGAAAAGTTTAAGAAAATAGGTTTCCCTTCTCTTCTTTTAAACATTTCGTTTTTTCAAGAAATACCCCTTTTTAATTAATTTCTTTCTCCTTTTCCTTCTTTTGCAAATTACTTTTCTTTAACGCAAAATCTCAATCTCCCTCTTTTTTACCTCTCTCTACAAAGACTATTAAAAAAAAATAGAAGATCAAATAACAACATAGCAAAATTTAGGATTTTTTTTGTTTTTACAAAGATTAAGAGAAAATAAGATCTAAAATTCAAAGTTGTATTTAAGTAATATTTAAAGGTTTTTTCTCTTCTCCGAAAAATCTAATACTATTATTACTATACAAGTTTGAGAGTTTTCTCATTTTTTATGAATTTTTTTAATTTTAACATTTGAAATCGTATATAAACTCGAAGTAGATTTGTTCCGCTTTGATTTATTAGGTGATTAACGATGATATGAATACATTTTATGATAATTTTAATTAAAATTAAAATTTATATAATTTATTTTACCAAAGATTTAATTTAATTTTAAAGGTTATTATTTTTCATAAAAGTTTCCTAATAGCTTTTAAACTAAAAAAAGTTGGGCCAAACTTAAAACTTTATAAAAGTAAATACAATTTCAATGGACTGTATATATTGAGGTTATTTCAATCAACTGCGTAGATGGTATAAGGATGCATAAGTCAAAAAATACAGGGTCCTAAAGTTAACATGTCATCTTATCTTTTTCCTCTTCTTCTAGGGGGAAAAAAATGAAAGACAACCGCATGCACATCTTGTCATTCTCCAGTTGAGGATGAATACAGATATTTTGATTAATTCAGTGTTGTGATTCAATCCGAAATGAACTTGTTCTATGATAGTTAATGGTCAAATGTGTCTTCTAGGAACCTGATTTTGATACATTCACTAGGTTCCGACTTCCAAGATTCCTAAAATTTTGATATTTATTGCCCATCAGCTACTCAAATTAAACAAACCAACAATAGAATAGCAAAATCTAGATTGTTTTTGTTTTTATAAAGATAAAGAAGATTCAAAATTCAAAACTGTATTAAAGTATTATTTAAAAGTTTTCTCTCTTCTCTAAAAAAATCTAATACTATTACTACTATACAAGTTTGATAATTTTTTCCTTTTTGTATGAATTTTTTTGATTTTAACATTTGAAATCATATATAAACTCGAAATAGATTTGTTCTGCTTTGGTTTATTAGGTGATTGAAGATGACATTAATATCTTTTATGGTATTTTTAATCAAAATTAGGGTTTATATAATTTATTTTGCCAAAAGTTTAGTTTAATTTTAAAAGCTATTATTTTTTATAAAAACTTTTTAATAGCTTTTAAACTAAAAAAAGTTAGGCCAAACTTAAAACTTTATAAACGTAAATAAAATTTCAATGGATTTTATATATCCAAGTTATTTCAATAAACTGCATAGATGGTATAAGGATGCATAAGCCGAAGAATACAGGGTCCTAAAGTTAAAGAGTCATCTTATCCTTTTTCTGTTCTTCTAGGGGAAAAAAAAGAAAGATGGCTGCATGCGCATCTTGTCATTGTCCAGCTGAGGACAAATACAGATATTTTAATTCATTCAGTCCGAAATGAACTTGTTTTGTGATAGTTAATGGTCAAATTTATCTTCTAGGAACCTGATTTTGATACATTCACTAGGTTCCGACTTCCAAGATTCCCTAAAATTTTGATATTTATTGCCCATCAGCTGCTCAAATTAAACAAACCATCACCTCTAATAAAGTTTTGATATGTTTTTAATATAGCAACTGCTGGTAGAAAAAAAGGACATGCACATACAGAACTATCACTACCCAGAATCGAAACTGTATGAGAGGAACAGCTTTCATTAGGAAGCAAAGCCATGAATGGCAACACATGATGTCAAGTTCAAAACCAGAGAGATATCAGCTGGCAAGTACATGATTCGCGTCTCTGATGGGGCAAAGGATAGATACATGTGGAATCTCTTCTTAAAAATGATTTATCGCACTATTATCATTATCTAAGGTGCATCAGATGAGCAAATGCTGTTCCTTTTCATTGAATTATTGCTTGCGTTTAATGGTTTGTATTTCATTAATTTTTCTAGAGACCATTGACAATCATATATATAGTTATAGTTGAATTTGCTTGGAAAGTAGAGTGACGAAAGGCAATTCCAAAGCGTACAGTTGCTCAGAGGTTGCGGGACTCGTATTCATCTTGCTATACAAGATAATAATTGCAGTCAGATTTGAATTAGGGGCCCGAGATTGATACATATACTACCAGCTAGGTCCCAAGAGACCAAAACTCCTTGAAATTGACTGCAGATTAACCTCTGGCCACTTAAAGAAACTTCATACCTGACAAAACAAAGGTCAAGTCTCAATTAGTTATCTTTTGATCAATTCCTCATTTTCCATTTGCCTTGTCCCGCTCATTGATTGAAGCTATCATACTCAGTAATGAGACAAATGACTGGATGCAGCTATGAAAAGAAGGCAATAGGTAGAGGGCAGCGTTTTCAGATATTCAAGGGCAACCTGGAATTCGTTAATAACTCAACAAGAGGAAGAAACCAAACGTATACGCTGAGCACTAACGAATCAGGAAAGAATACCTACCGTTACATATGCATGATAAAATCAGGATAGAGAGGACACTCAGGGGGCAATACCTGTTCTGTATATAACAGCAAGATTCATGAAAAACCTAAACCAACTGGCGGAAGACTGGAAGTGAGTTTCACTTTAATCAATTAGGACAAGGAAAAATGAGACTTTTCTTATTGCTTTAAACTGGAAAGGCGGCTGTAAACATGTATACTGAACGCAAACACGTGTTTGAATTATGTACTACTTACTTATATGTGTCGTAACGTGCGGATTCGGAAACTTGACCGCTAGACGCGGGTGAAAACTCACTAAAAACTAAGAGTCGTTATCAATCTTTTTAACTAACTGCGATTGGCCACCTATTGACTCGATTCTAATCGATGAAGCCTTAAATTAATTTTAAACCCACCGAAAAGAACCTTAAACTGGTCTACGTTTTTCTAAATATAAGTTCGGGAGTACGGTTACACTCGGGGAAGGATTAGCACCCCCGGAACGCCCGTTCTATGAACGGTACCATTTTTAGATTATCCTATTAGGCTTTAATTTTTAATTTCACTATATTTCCTTAGTTATTATTCTCTTATTTTATCTCCTATTTAACCTAAAATAGAATGCAAATATGAGGCAAGACGAAATGCATGGCGTGGGATAAAAATATGTCGGACGAATAACTTTTTATCGAGAACGTTCTCTCGGATCCATCCATCATACTGGTGGGACCCGGGCTGTTTACTCACTTAAGGAATTATCCGATAAATTCGCCTTCGCAAATTCGACGAATAAATCTCATCATCGGAGTCATCCTACGTTTTCTTTTAAAATAGCATTTTCGTGCATAATGAACCTAATTCGGGCAAAAGCCTTTTATTAAAGATGTTTCTCGAGACCTCCTATCATACTGGTGGGACCCGAAGACATCTTTTCACCTAAGAAACTTTTCGAGAAATACCCACTTTCGCAAGATCCTCTGAAGTTCCCATCATCGGGGCTTAAACTCGAAAACAAAAATATTTATATGCAATGATATGCATGATACAATATATATGTACATACTATGCTAATGCAATTATCCATTTTTTATTATTAATTATTATTTTCATTTTATTTTATTTTTTATTATCATATTTTCTATTTTTTACTAATTATTATTTTTTTATACTTTACATTTTTTATTTTAAGTTACTCTTATATTTTCCTTTTATAATTAGATAAATTGTTTATGATTCCATGTTACTTTAGTGACAAAAATTTTATATTTTTTTATTTTTATTTTATATTTTTATATCTTTGTATATATTTTTTCTTATATTTTTTTATTTTTATTATTATCATATTTTTTCGTAAACAATCTTTTATCCAAACCTAAAGCCTAAAATCTTATTTTATATATCTATATTTAATTCTT
>NC_030855.1:23144029-23295804 GCF_000208745.1 Theobroma cacao
AGCCTCCTACTGCCCAAAACGACGCCGTTTAGTGCTTTAGCCCTAGCTATTTAAACTTCTTTTCTTTTCTCCCTTTTCATTTTCCCCTCTTACTTTCTCTCTCTACCCGTCGGATCTCTCTCCCTTCTTTCAACCCAAGCCGCCGACCACTCTCTCTCCTCTCTTTCCTGCGTCGGCAACTCCTTCTCGTCCTTGCACTGGCGTCGCCGGTTAACGGTCGGCTCTCTCCCAAACAGTTCTCTTCCTCCTACCACCGACCACCCAAAGCTCCGGATCCCTCCAAATCGCCGATCATCTCTCTCTTTTTCCCTCTTTAACGTCGCTCGGTCTGATCTCCAGATCTCTCTTAATCGCCAGCCGGTCGGCTCTCTCTCTTTTCCTAAGATCGGCGACCGTTCAGATCTCCCCTAAACAGCCCTCTTCTATGCCCACAAGTAACCCGAAAACCCCAAACCTTTCCCCTAAAACCGACGGGATAAAGAAAACCCCAAGGCTCTCTACCCCTTTTTGTTTTTTTGGTCTCTCTTTTTTTATTTTGGTTGTGGTTTTTCGGCTACTAGGAAACTTATGAATTTTTTTAGGTTGTTTTTTATTTTTTATTTTTGCTTCATGTTGTGGCTCCCGATCCCCCGGTTGCTACAGTGCTTTATACACTCGGCTTTTGACCGAGTGTAGTGCCTCTACTACCCTGCCAGACATGAATTTTTTGCGTCTGGCAGGGTGAGGGAGGTGCCTGGCAGGGTGCGTCCGCACCCTGCCAGTCGTACCCTCTCCCCTTTTCTCTTTCTTTTTTTTTTTTATTTTTTTTTTAATTATTTTTTTTGTTTCTAATTTTATTACAATTTAAGTGTCTACAATATGGTGATGTGATGACAGCCTCATCATCACCTCACTATCTATGTCTCTACCACAGCCCATGGATTGCCTATCTATGTGTGTGGAAGAAACGGAAAAGAAAATAACAAGAGCCAGAATGCCACATGAAAGAAAAGGAACGCGACAGCATCATCTGTATACGTGCAGGCTAGAATATTCCCAGTCAAAGTCACCTAAGATAAAGCCAACAGTAAATGAAAAAGAAGGTCATAGTGATCCTATCAGGCTCCATAACTTATTTTGTCTGATTGAATCTTAGAGTTTGTTCAAACTTTTCAGCTTCAACCTGTCTGTTCCTTAATTTCTATCTTTGCTTAGCTCTGGAGTTTGATGCACATTAACATTAGTTAATGCCCATTGAACTGTTTTAACTTGTATTGCTCATTCAATAAATTGTTGCTTCTTACCGTATGTAAGTGCTCCTTTTTGTTTATTATTTCATGCTTGACCACCAGATATAAATTATGAAATAAATGTCATCTAATTTCTAGACTTCTATGAATCCCCAACTTAAGTTGAGGAAGACCACACCCATCTTTTAAACCAATCCCTTTTTGCCCACTTAGATGAGTTGGTCATTCAGCTATATGTCAACAGGTTTGGAGGAACTCCACAGCATCCAAAGTTGGGTGCCACCTTTGTTTTTTGAAAGTTACATTTCATTCATAACAGGGAAGGGAATTCCTTTGTACAACCATAAGAAATTCCAGGCCTGATAAAGATCAGACCTATCCATCTTTTAACATGCTGATTACAAAAAACCACCAGCAAACATTCCCCTGCCTCATAGACAAAAGCCTAAACCTTACCCATTTACAGTTGTGAGCAGTAAACCTACGGTTATCTCAAATACCAATATCATCGCTATCAACAAAAGTTAGTACGAGTAGGAAACCCAGACAGCTTGCCTAGTAAAAGTAATCATCCCTGCATAATATTGGCAAAACGTTATGAGAAATTAATAAGCCCCAATATAGTATTTGAGTCATACTGGGCCAAAAATGAAAATCTTATGTTACAAATTAATTATAAGCTCAACTTTTTTTTTTCCATTACTGCAGTCTTTCAGCTTGTGATGGATCTAAAAGGAAAATGGGTCCATGCATGGTGAGGGATTGAAAATCTGAAACATCCTATCATATCGTTTAGGGGATTACTGATATGATAGGGGATTACTGGCGACCAACGGCTGTAATGCTGTCAAAATGTTTGACGTTCAAAGGTGTAATGGAGTCATGCAAACAACTTTTGAAATTCTAGATGACAACTTGCGGTCAAATTTGTCTTGAAGGATCTGATTTTGATACATTGTCTACTCTCTTTAGGTTCCAAAATTTCCTAAATTTACATTTTGTTAGCACTAATCCTCAAAATAGCATAGAAGCAAAAGTACCATTTAGTAATTAACAAATTCTTGGCGAGGTTTCCTATATAATACTTTAAAAAATTTTAATTATTTCAAAAAATTAAAAAAAAATTATTAATTTTAATAAAATTCATATATTTTTATTTTCGATCAAATAAGTTCTTATAATTAATAGTTAATTAACTATCATTAATTAAAATATCATTTATTATTTTATACTCACATATCACTAGTTTGGAAGATAAAAAAGACCATGTGATCATATCACATCAATATATTATGTTATTATTCACTATACCATGTCAACATATTATATGACAAAAAAATAACAAATAATATATTTTTTTAAAAGGCAAAATTGAGATTTTATTACTAAATAGGATCATTGAAAACAATACCCGACTAAAGTAGTGTTGCAGTGACCACATCAAGAGGGACAATACCCCACCTTGGTGTGAACTACATATAGGAATCAAAAGCAATTCAATTTGATTAGCTTCAATATTAACTAACAAGTGACATTTTAACTAATAATATAAGCATGCTTATATGATTCAAAATAAAAATAAAACAACTTGATTAACCTAATAAAAAATTCTTATTTGAAGTGTTTTAAATAATTTAAAAACTATTTTAGATATTATACCCACATAAGTTTATAATCGATTAAATTAGTCCTTTACATTTAATTCCTACATATTCTTTGAACTAATGACCAAATAGGCAAAATACCATTCTTAATATACTTCATTTAAATAAATTAAATTATGTAATACTAATTATTCCATTTTTACACTTTATTCTATTCCATAGATCAGACATGTCCTTGAAAAAACAGAAAAAAGATCCATTTAAACAAGATATTATGCTTTTCTTGTCAACGGACAGAAAAAAGGCTCTAATTTTGCTATGACATCCCATCCGTACATTCCAAAATAATCCAAGATAACGAATAAACGACAAAACGAAGAAATAAAGCAGTCAAATTTGGTTTTGTGCCTTGCGGGCCGGGTTTTGATGTACTCGACAACTTTCTCAAGAAAAATTTGTACCCGCACGGGGAAATCCAAATCACACTGTTGCTTTAAATCTTTAATCATCGTTAAATTTAAATTTAAAGTTTAATACATAAAGTCTCTTAACTTAAAATTATAATTTTACACGAATTCATTAATTTTTAAAATAAATGTTCAACCCTAAATATGTAAACCGCGTTAACACTTAAACCTAAAATGTTTAAAATACTATTTTTCATTTTTTTTTCTTTTTGATTGACTGGCAACATTTACTTACCTCACTTGAACACCAGATTAATGCTCCTTGGGAGTACCCTGATGGGTGCTCTCGAGAAGAACCATATCGGTGCTCTCTGGGGAGCACCCATTTGGTCGATAGTGGTCGATCGACAGAGGTAAGGTAGATATTTTTTTTGAAAAATTATAATTTTGTACTTTTTAAAATTAATGAAAGGTAAATTAGTGTTCCTTGGGAGAACTAGATCGGTGCTCTCTAGAGAGCACCCATTTGGTCGAGAGTGACTGGTTGACGAAGGTAAGGTAGGTTTTTTTTTTTTTGAAAAATTATAATTTTATAATTTTTAAAATTAATGAAGTGTAAAATAATCTTTTCATTATTAACACATCATCAAATTAACGGGTTGATTAACAATTGAACTTATGTGTTCAACAAAAATATTGTTTCGGGATAGAGTGTTTATTTTAAAAATTAATATACATACGTGAAATTATGATTAAATGTTGAAAAACTATGTGTATTTTATCCTTAAATTTATGGTGGAGAAAGAAAATTCTATCCAAAGGGGCTAGCTACTGGAGATCATCTATAAATAGAATAGCTCGTATGCTTTGCTTCTTCACTTCTTCAGAGCCACTTAAACATAGCTATACTCATTGGCAAAACTCTGAGCAATGGCTTTCGCACTCAAAAATAAGTTTCTCGTTTTCATTTTGATTGTTTCCGGGGCTCTGGCATCTGCCATGTCCCGCACATTGAGTGAAACTGTCGTTGCTGAAAAATACAAGCAATGGATGGCTCAGTATGGACGCACCTATGAGATGAAGGAAGAGGAGAATATGCGTTTTGAGGTATTCAAAAACAACCTGGAATATATAGAAAACTTCAACAACATGGGGAATCAACCTTACAAGTTAAGCATCAATGAATTTGCAGACTTAACTAACGAAGAATTCCTAGCGTACTATGCTGGCTACAAGATAATTCCTAGCACAGTTTCATCCAAAACTAAAAGATTTAAATATCAAAACCTGACCAATGTCCCAGCTAGCATTGATTGGAGGAACAAAGGAGCTGTCACCCAAATTAAGGACCAAGGTCATTGTGGTACGGAATCAAACCATCACGTCCAAAACTCTACAAGCTGTTAAAATAATTACTTTTTGCATGTTAATTGTATATCTGTTCTAACTTATTTTTACTTGTTTATTATCCAGGAAGTTGCTGGGCATTCTCAACCGTTGCAGCTGTGGAAGGTATCGCAAAGATTAAAACTGGTCGGTTGTTCTCACTCTCTGAGCAGCAACTGGTGGACTGCGTCAGAACGAAAGGAAGTCAGGGCTGCAAAGGTGGTTGGATGCATGATGCTTTTGAATACATTGTGAAAAACCACGGTCTCGCCGAGGAAACAAGATACCCATACAAGAAAAAAGACGGAACTTGCAGCCCTCGGAAAGCAGCTATCAAAGCCGTGCAGATCCTTGGCTATGAAGATGTACCTCACAAGAATGAAGAAGCACTACTAAAGGCTGCAAGCCAGCAACCTGTCTCAGTGGCCCTCGATGGAAATGGAACTGCATTTCAGTTTTACTCAGGAGGTGTTTTCACAGGACCATGCCGCACCTCTTTAAACCATGCTGTTACCGTTGTTGGGTACGGAACAAGTGAAGATGGCAGCAAATACTGGTTAATCAAGAACTCATGGGGCAAATCATGGGGTGAAAATGGCTACATGAGGATTAAGAGAGATGTTAATTCTAAAAAAGGTCTCTGTGGCATTGCCAAGAGAGCTTCCTATCCAGTTGCATGAATAGCACGTTCCTGGTTGCACCTTACTAGCTTTTCCCTATTTCGGATGTTAATAAGTGCTTGTTGTGCTTGCTGTTTCCTATATATATTCTTAGCTATGAAATAAAGAATGTTGTATGACTGTTCAATATAATAAATTGGTGTTCTACTCGCCCGTCTATATATATCTTCTCCAAATTATATGTTTCATGACCATGGCCTCGAAATAGAAGGAAATGCGAAGGTGATAAAGCTCCAATAATCTTTGATTTTGGCATTGACTGAGTTGTTCTCACCTGATCAAATCTTAAAATAGATAAACTACTGCATTGCATTGATCATATCTATTACATTAGCTATAAATCTTATAAATCAAATAAATTAAGATGTGGTTTACTGACAGAATTTTTGAAAATAACATATTAATATAAATAGGTGATCTACGGCTTAAAATTAATATATTCATCATATTCATAAAAATGTGATCCAAATATACTCACATGACAAATTTAAATGATATGCTACACCTAATTTATTGAAATCAATAGATGAGTGATACAAAGGCTTTATATAATAATAACTTTTTTTGTAAAATAAGATTTTGATTTGTAAAAATGATACGATAACATCTATTTTATTAATTTTGAAAGGCTTATTTAAATCTTAGGACATTCATTAAGAAGTCAGTTAATTACCAGTAAATATATGACGCTAAGGACCTGTTAAAAAAGGGAAGAAAGTATTTGCTTGCAAATCAAAGCTCTGGCTATGTCTAACAGATGCTAAATTTGTGTGTGGTTGCTGGAGCCAGAAACAGGATCGGGATATATGGGTTAAGGGTAGGCAATCACCTTGGTTCGTCAACAAGAGTTCGACAGCGGGCCAGCCATGCATACAAGACACTGCAGTTATTGGGTTGGTCAACAGTCAACATGATGAACAAACGAAGGGGACAATATGGCTTTAGTGGGTTAGTCATCGTGGCTTATCGATTCAACGACGCAATGAAGGCAGCACCATCAACACTACTCTCACAACGTGACACACACCATTGGGTAATACAAATATTGAATTTCAGTTTATAGTCTATTAAAACTCTTCAAGAGGTACCAATCCATTAATTAATTAAATCGCTAGTCAAGAATATACAAATTCAAAATTTTACTCTATTCGTGAAAATGGCCAATAATTCACAATTTCATACTTACTTGTATTTTATAAATAAACACAGATACAATTATGTAAATTTCCTGATGCAATGAAGGGTAGCACCATCTAACTCTATAATATACCTGCACTTGAGTCTAGCGAGCAAACCCATCAAGTTTCAAGTCAGCCTTAAATTTAAATCTCTTTCTTATCAATTACCAATCATTCGGTTGTTAGTTTTAAAACTTCAAGTGTGTTTACTGAAACAGGTATGTCTCATGATAACAAAGTATAATTATATCCTTCTCTATGTACTGCAAATTTATCTTAACCATTAACATCACAGTGCATAATTAATTCCAAACATATAATATGATTAATTAATTTTAAACATATTCAAGTAATAGTCACACCTAAATTAAAACACAAGTACCTACAAACATCTTTGTCAATACATCCCATTAAAATATAAACTCAGTACTTAGATTACATTCCGCGTAATTTCAGTGCACATAATTAACTTAAAAACAACATCAACATTAAGAACTCTATGAGATGTATGGACACAAGGAAAGATATTATGAGATGCCATTACCTATACTCAGGGTCGTCCCTTGGGTAAAGTCACCCAATTTAGAGAGGCTCTAAATTTGGAAAGGTTCTATAATTTTATAATATAATTTAATTAAATTAAAAATATATAAAAATTTAAAATTATATAAAAATAATTAATAATTAATAAAATTATCTATTTTCTCAATTTTCTAATTATGTGCTTAATAAATTTTAATTTTTTATTATTTTTTAATTTCTGGAATGCTATTAATTCTCAATTATTTCTCTTATTTCCAATCAACTAACAGTCATATGTATTTAATCATCTCTAACAGCTTTTTTTCTTTTACTTATTTCTCCTATTTCCAATTAACATATTTAATAAATTTCAACAACTATTTTTTTCTTTTATATAAAATCAATTATTTTTTTTCAATATATAATATCTACTTTGGAATTCTTCTTTTCTTATTTGTTATTTCTTCCTTCTTCTTTTTAAATTCAATTTTCCTTCAAAGAATAAATAAGAAGTCTGTTATGTTATTATCTTTATAAAACCGTGAGCTTTATTTACGGTTTGTAATAAGTATTCAACAATTAAATATTATTGTTCTAATATCTATAGATTTTTTATTTTAATTTATAGTTTATATCATATTATTATATTATCTTTATTTTATGTGATAGTTGATTTATTTGAATTAAAAATTTTGATTGATAATTTATATTAGTCATTTAAAAAATATATGATAGTCACTTTAGACTTTTAAGCTTATTGGACCGCCCCTGCCTATACTGTGGTGGAAGGAAAACTTGTCAAAGATTGCACTAAGCGAATCATTTATCTACAAAATAAAATAGTGGGGTGAGTCTCAGGGGCTCAGTGAGCAAGGTAAGGTAGGAAACAAACATTAAGGAGGGAATATTCAAATATAAGATGATACAGGAATAGCTACAATTAATCCATAATCTCAAAAGGGACAACCTTGCAAGTATTAAATCATTAAATTATTAAAATCATGTGAAAAAAAAATCAATTACTTAGAAACATCAAAACCATATCAATATGCCAAATCAAATGAAAGCATGCTAAACATCACAATTTCATTCCTTTCTCCTGGTAAGCATAAAACAGTTTCAATGCGTAATCAAATACATACTTAGACTTTAATCAAATCAAATACAATAAGCTCTTGCCATGAAATAAACAGATTTATGGCAATCAATACCATGCCATAGTCAATATTAAAATAGGTAAAGCAAACAAATCTTGAGTAAGACTTTAAACCCGCAGGCCTTCTCCCACATAATAAGTATGTCCAACTACACTTACCTGTGGCCCCAGCCATGTCATTAAACTCGTGGTATTACCACGTATCAATGTAACCATGATCATGATCAAGGGTGATGGCAATAAGTAGAGCTCATCACGTATGTAATCCTGTAGTCTTTGTCACATATGGAATTAATAAGCCCATAGGCATCCCCGAGTTAGAGCTCCTTTGTGCACAAAGGTCACATAGCCTGGTGTGATAGTAGGTCTACTATCAAGTATCTCACTTATAAAATCATCAATCTTCACGATAAAACCAATTTATGTCAAAACAGTAGGTATTGCATCTTTAAATCAAATAATGGATAAGTTTAAACAATGCACTTAGTAAAAGATGCCATCATTTGAAAACACGGTTTAATATTCAAAACCTCATACTCATTAAAGAATAAAATCAATTGAATTAACGCATTCTCACAATCCATAATTACCACACTTAATCTTCACAAACACAAACAATTTGCAAGGCATTTTTGACTTAAACCATTTTGAGGGGCTTGTTTCCTATTTTTCACAACACATATACTTTATGTAGTTTTACATACTATATAAGTAAAACAAATCAAAAATCATAATACAATCACAACACCCTAAGGTTTTAACCAGCTCATGTTTTGCACAATGACATTCAATATAAACTTAATATACATATTTGATATAGTATAGGGGATATAATTTAAAATAGGTACGCCCCACTCACCTCAATTGGTGGGATTTCTCAGCAATAATTCAACCTTTAGTGAGCTTGTCGATGCTAATTACAAGTCTTTGGCAGGTTCTCTTAGCCGAATCTTTAAGAGCTAATTAACTTCAACAGTAACCTCTGGTTCGAGACCTTAATCCAAATTTCCAACAAGCTCATCCTTCTTTTTCTAACTTCATTGCAATAGTATTCACAATAGAATTCATAAATTCCTAGCTTATTTAAATATCTCCTTTTAACCAGCATCTAAACATGGTGAATGCTTAAAATTTAAACCTCAAACCTCTTACCTTTTATGGCTTGACCCACCATAAACACGACTCCAAGGAACCCTCCAAATCCGAGACACCAATGGCTGGCACAACAAATTTAAAAAAACTCTTAACCGATTGAGCTTTAGATTTTAAGGTCTAAAACCAAATGATTTCTTACCTATTCAACCGAGCTTACTCTTTCTGCTTTCTTCTTCACTTAGCATTAACCGAACCTATGCCATTCTTGCCTTTATTTTCTAACTCAACCAAACCTTCTTTCTTTATTTTCTGAACTTCAACCGAATTGTCTTTGAACTCTTGTGGTTGAGGTTGGCTCTTGGCGGATTCTCCAATGGAGGCTAAAATTTTGCTTGTCTTTGCTGCCAATAGATATTGGCGTTTATAACCATGTAGGACATCTTTAACTCTTGCACCTTTTTCTTTCATTCTTCCTTTTTGTTTAACCGTGTATTCGCCTCAAAGTTAAGCATGCATGGATATTTTTTTTACTCTAAACTTTTGTCCTTTTTACATGCAATCATTTGTAGGTAATAGTAAGTTCTACATACAAATTCTATCTCTTATAGTCTTTTTCTATTATGTTATTCAATCTCACTTGATATGCTCAATAAAATAAAATTATATATACTTCAAATATATATATATATATATATATATATATAATATTATCTAAATATATATATTATATAAATATAAAAATATTATTTTAATCGATATAATGAATAATTCAATTTCCTTCTCCTCCACTTAACCTTAAAGTAACACTATAGACTTTCAACTACACATTGAGTTTATTAATTTGACCTCCAAAAAATATAATAATATTTTATTATTTTAATATTATTTTATCACATAAATATTACGTTTCTCTAAATGCTTCCTTTCACCACCTTATACCTAGTAACGCCTTGATTGACATTAATTCACTGCAATTGCCACCCAATAAGCTCTATTAGCCATTACTCAAGATATAGGGGTGTTACAAATATTGGATTTAAGTCAATAGTTTGTCAAAACTCTTTGAGATATGGATCCAGTAATTGATTAGATGGCTAGTCAAAAAAATATACACAACAGAATTTTACTCCATTCATGAAAATATCAAATAGTTCATAATTTCATATTTATATTATAAACAAATATAAGTATATGTGTAATTATATAATTACGTTTAAATTTTTTTTTATATTTAGAGGAAGGGAAATTCAAATCTTATTTTTTTTAGAAGGAAATCATGCACCAATTAATGAACCAAATATTCGAGTACAATTATATGTTTAAATTAAAATCATGGACACTTCAATAATTGCATCACAAATTATTAATACTAATTTATGAAATTTATAGAATAGTTATTGAAATAACAAAATAAAATCTAGCCACATATATGATGAAATTGATAATCCACAATAACAAGAACATGATGGCTGAGTGCAAACTTATTCACGTATGTACCTAACAATGACATATTTATGTATTAATAACCAAAAGATAATTGTAGAGTAGTTTTTTAATGAATGTTCATCTTACAGTCCAACTAGACCTACAATCCTCGAGCACTACCAAAGATTTTAACAGTCAGACTTAAGCCAATAGGAGAACACCAGCTGGTACAGTGGAAATTGGTTCAATGGAGGTGACCACTCTTAGAAAGCGAAGCCTCAAAACCACACTTGACATCAGATGAGATGAAACGCCAGAATTGAAACATAAGGTCTCTTTAGTACTCTGTTTCTCGTTTGTATAAAGGGCTCATAACGGCAAAATTCCTGCCCTTTCAGCCAAGAATATGCATAACATTAACATGCCCTGTAATTCAAAAGATCATCTAGGGGAAGGACTGTAACCAGGAAAGCTAGCAGAAGCAGCACAAAGCTGGCAGCAAGGCACGCATATTTTGGGATACTATAATGCAGGCATATGGCACCACTTTGCTATATAACATACATAAAACATGGCTCAACAAGACTCAAATGGCTTCTTACATTCTTCATTTTTCAAAAGAAAACAGAGTGTCACCACAAAACCTCATCCCACTTCCCAACATATCTTCCAATTTCATTAAGATTTTATACATCTCCTATTTCACTAATTTATATAAGTTTTGGACAAGAAACCTATATATGATACTAGTAGCAAATATCCATTTCAAGGATAATTAAATATCACTCTCCAGAGTTATTCTGATCATGCTGGAAATTAGGACAAAGTTGAGATAAGATTTCGTAAGTTAAGTTTGTGAAGTTTTCTATTAAAAACGACCAAATAAAAACTAAATTTGAAAATGCAAATTGCTTAGTTGAAGACTTCTTACGGACTTGACCTAAGTAATCTCTCCTAAGTTCTAAGTTCTCTCCCTGAAACTAATGCTCAGTAATCCTACTAGACACAAAATTGGAAACCAAGAAAAAGGAAAATGCAGCCAATAGACAAAAGCTAAAAAAAATAATCTGAGCAGTTTCATATCTAGGTTCATCAACAAATACTGTAACCCTATAATTTTCCCATCCAAGACAAGAAAAATCATACTACAAGAAAAACATCCCAAAGCATAAAATCTGCAAGTGAAACATCAAAAGCACTTGTCATCAAAGTTCATACAAAGCCTTCATCAGAGATCAATATATACCAACTAACTATAGACAACAAAAAAAATAGTAGAATATAACAATTAAAATGTGAATTTCAGTCTACAAATATTGCACAATTGAAACAACATAAGAGGCATTGGCTAAGTTTTGCCTAATTTATCCTCTAAAGATGATAAAAAAAAAAATGCCACATTTTACGGAATATTGCAAACTGAAACAAAGAGAAATAGTTTAACTACGCTTCCCACTGTTTGGATTGGATTTGGTGCAAAGGACCTTCCGACCCTTAGCACGTCGACGTTTCAAGACAGCTCTTCCGCTAGTTGTTCTCATTCTTCTACGGAACCCATGAGTTCGAGCCAAAGATTTCCGAGACCTATTCCTCTTTGTTTGACAAAGAGCAGCCTTTCCAGCCCTCACCACTAGGCCTCTCCTTTTCTCATTCCTTACCCCATTGTTTGAACTAAAATCCATCCCCAAAGATAACCCTACCAGCAAAGTTGAAATTAAAAATAAAAATTAATACCCATTGAAGAAAATAAGTAAATAATAAAAATGGGAAACTTTCTTACCTGCAAAAGAAGAAGGGCAAGAGACAGAAGATGAGGAAGAAGGGAGAAAGGAGCAGTGAAGAAGGGAAGAGCAAGCTTTGGGGTTGTTTTCCGCATTGGGAGAGATCGAAATTCTTCCTCTCGAACCTGTTAATAGAGCCAGAGAAGCTGAAGGGATTTGGGTTCTTATGGATTTAGCTGTAAGCCATTGAGGTGATGTTATTACTGACATTGAAGCCATGGTTTTTGGCACACTGTCTCTGTTTCTCTGTTTCTCACCTTCTTATCCAGTTATCTTTCAAAACTGCAGAACCTCAAATGGCTACCTGTAGAGCTGGAATGTGATGGGTTGGGTTTGACCACCTTGTTTTCCTCCAATATGGGATTAATTTGACTGGAGGATGTGGATCTTGGAAACAGTCCAAGTTTTATTTAATGACCCCAGATCTAGTCCAATGATCGTTTTTAGCTTCCCAGGACCTAAGCTTGTGGCCCATTTCAATGACTAATTGGGTTTCCTATCTGGTTTTGAAATTTGGATTTTTTATTTGTTTTTTTTCTGAAATTGGATGATAGCCTGTTAGGCTCTGTGATTCCAATTCTAGCGTAAAGCTACTAAAAAAGTTAACCAAAATACTAGGGAGGATGAACCCTTTGTGGATCTCATTGTGAATTTAGATTTTGGTGCTCAAAAAGCTCTGGTTAAAGCTTGCAAGTAGAGACAATTAGCCTTATCCCAAGATGGGAACATAATAAGGTTTATATTTTATACATTGATAGTATATAATTTCTACACACAGTTAAGATATGAGATTGGTGTTATCTCATTAAAAAATAAATTTAAAAATAATTATTATCAATTTTCTTAAGTTTTGTAAAAAAAAAAAAACATAAATATATATTTTTTGTCTCTCCAACTCTCTCTTACTCAATCTCCTCTTCTCTTTCCCTCAACCACAGATCCAACAAGAAAAGAAAAAAATTGTAAATAATCTTAATGAAAAAATGGATGATAATTGAAGTAGAGGAGTTGGTTTTTCCTTTGTCCCCATTTTGTCTCAAGGGCCGATGGTGGGAGGAAGAAACCAGGATAGGCTCTGAATATGAAATCAGGGTTCATTTGGGATTTTGATCAAAATTTGAAATCAGGATACACATCCATTTTCCAACCAAATTTTGCCAAGAGACATTTGTTAAATAGTTGAAACATGCTTGTACCTTAGGCGCTGAAATCAGTAACATGTGCCTCTATTTCGTCCTCATCACGATTAGTTCATGGTGTCAAGTCTAAACTCAAGTCTCAAAAGTATTCAAAATCCTCTTTTGTTAATTAAATAAAAGATCATGAATATTGAAAGAAAGGAAAATAGGTAAACTAAAAAAAAGAGTGAAATAAATATTATTTTCAAGAATCAAAATTAAGAATTTTGGATTTTAAATTTCTTGTTGTAAAGGGGAGAAGAGAGAGAGAAGAAGAAGAGGAGATTGGGTGAGAGGGAGGGAGAGAGAGAAATTTTGTTTTTTATTTTTTAAAATAATAATATTTATTTTAAATTTTTAAAAATATAAATTTATTTTTATTAAAGTAATATAAGTTGATATCTTGACTGTATATATCAATTATATATTATCATTGCACCAAATATAAATCTATAAAATACTATGAAAGTTTTATTAGGCTTTTAATAACTGGGAAAGGTTATCCAATCAATAAGATGCAATTGGAGCAGTGGTGCGGCCACACATGCTTTTTTATGTCGGCAATTTCTTTGTCACGAATTAATGCTAAAGGACTGCGGTTGGTCCAGAAAAAGGTTTGGTGTATTAATTGTAACTAGCACGTACTAATGAAGGAAAAGCTCATGGATTACAATTGATCACTTGCCACTTTGACCTCACAATACTCACAGCCTTCAACCCTATTGGCTAAATATATGTTAGTTAAGAAACTGTGTGGGTCTAAAAAGTTCATTTCTAACCATTCATGGAGTTAATGTTCAGGCCGCAAAAACATTAATTGATGTGGCGGACACCAAGAGAATCTGTAATGATCATTGCTTGATCTTAGGTCATGTGTTTATCCAGACAGGCTGGTGTAGGTTCACATTTGCTGATTGCTTGGTGAAACCGCAACCTCAAAGCTGCAGGGTTGGGTTTGGTTTCAACTTTGATGATAATAGCCAAACTCAATCACTAACTAGGATCCTTTTAGGCTAACAAATCACCCAGCTCTTCCCCTTCATTGCAGAATATCAAGCTCCCCCATGAAGTTCTCAGCTCAATGAGAGTTGGCAAGTCTAAAACACTGCCTTACTTTTCTTACCCATGTTTTTCCTTTGTCCTTTGCTTGAACTATTTTTTAGTTATGTTGATTTCAACAAAAATCAACTCATATGTGGTTTGGTAGCTTTTGGTTTGAATACCAAAAAGTTGATCATCTTCTATTTTCGTTATTGACATTTTACTTTAACAATACTTATATCATTAAAAATCTGAAAAATTACATTCGAATCTATCATCCCTTACTTTAATCTCCATAACAATCATGCATCCAATAATTAAACAAGAGTAAGTCCATTTTAGACGTCAAGCAAATGCAGGTCACAAGATATAAGACGTTGTGATCATGATTGTGAGATGGAAAAAGGCAAGTTTCCTCCTAACCATGGCTTAGAAACTATAGATGAGGCAGACTGGGTGTGATGTCTTCCTTAATGTTTTGATGTTTTCCCTTGTATGATAAGCAATTTGAAGTGAAGCATTTTAAGTGGACCTCCAACTTTTAGATACAGCCCCTCTGCCCAACTGTAGCCCACTAGTCCTTTTTCTGTTGGCAACAATCTTTGACTGTTAAAAGGTTTCCCACCATAAACAACAAACAGAACCATGCTGAGATGATACCATCGTTGGCTCAGACTTTCGTTTAGAAAGGGTGGGCCTTAGGCAATGAAAATATAGAAGTGGATAATCCAGTAGCCAGCAGCGCTCAGCGGAAATCCTCATCAGTCAGATATACCACCTTCCTCATGCTTCTTTTTGGAAATGGAAGCAATTTATTGATCCATAAGAAACACGAATAAAAAAAAAAGAACAGCTGCAAGGAGCCAACAAAACTGTGTCTTCTTCCAATTACTTTTTCCATCAGATTCATCATTACCGTTTGCATGGGTAAAAATGGAAGATGGTTTGATTCAAAAGTTGAAATCAAGGTGACTTGAACCTAAATCAATTAATGATCAACCCTGATCTGTGTTTAAAAACACAACCAAATCGGACCACAAGCTTTTGTAATTTGACCTTGAATTAGCATGCCTTGTTTATTTTCTTGGTTTTTCTTAATAATTGTCACATTACCGACAAGTATCACGGGGGGGAACTCCTGTGAGTGACAACCCTTGTAAGATTCTTGGCAAGAGACGTACTGACCAGGCTAAAATAGAAAGTCTGCGTTGTAATTTGCACATTCGTCATTGAATGGATGCTACAAGGGGCCCTCACTGCCTTCGTATTCCAAGCCAATTCACAGATCAATTTCTCATCGTTCATTGCATAGAGAAAGCAGAGAAAACGATAATTGCTTGAATGATAATCTCTTTATTTGTTAGATGGGGAACTCCCTGATGTGGAGAATCTTATGAGTGAGATTTATTCACCAAGTGAATTATTACTTTCAGCATATGGACTCTGACATCAAGGAATCGGTTAATTAACAAGAAAGCTAGAGTTTTAATGGAAAGTGGAATCAAGCTCTCAAGTACAGACGCATTTAGCTGCATTTAAAAAATCTAAATAGTGAGCTGCTTTTGTGGTTTAGAATTGAAGGAGCAAGGAGACCTTGAAGAATAGAAAGATCACTGTACATCAATCATTTTGTTTCCTTTCTCCTTTTGACCACTGTCACTGTGTAATGGGCTTCTGTGCGGAATCCTCTCACATTCTTCCAACCCCACTACAGAAACTTTGAAAGTGCTTCTCTCCTTTCTCATTTTAGAAACAAAAAATGGATGCCAAAACATTGTTGAGATTAGGCAAATGCCTAATGGCGTCGGCAGCGCATCATCAAAGTTATCACTGTTTTTTGTCACTATCAATTTCATCTCTATTTTATTTCAAAAGATCATGGTGATTTTGATCTGGTAGAGTGTTAATGAACCTGTGCTTTACAACTTTTTAAGTGTTACCAGAACTATATATATTCTGCTTCATAAGAAACACTTTCTTGTGAAGATGGACATCCTATTAATAGAGCATTAACTAACGTATTGGTAGAATAATGCTATGAATGTTGGAAAATGACATTTCTTAAGTAACTATTTTCTTTGAAAGGCTCTTAAGTAACTATTTTAATTCACAGGTTATGGATAATTTCGGTGTTCCCTTTAGTCTTTCAAATCCAAGGAATAGGTCCCTTGAAGATTTCAATTCAGAACAGATATACCTCCACAGAAATCCTGAAGTCTGAAGCATGTAAGGAAAGCTAGCCCCAAATTCGGAAATGATCATTTACTTCCAAAGATTGCCTTCCAATTGCCCCAATAGACTGATAACCAACCTCACCGATGGGATGTGATCACTTTTAAAGGTAGGCCCTCCAACTCGGCAATGGCTGTCCCACCGGGCCTGCTGAGGTTTATTAAGCGGAATGTCGTTAAGCTCAGTGCCAGAACTCAACCGCCAAAGTGGTGGGCCTGTTGCAGTGGTGGCTGGGGCTTTTGAAAAGAAATCCGGACGGTAACAGCCTCTTTACAACAACAGCTACGCAACTGTATTTGCGCCCACAATTCCACCATTGCTGTTTCAAAATTTTCCTTTTTTCTTGTACAAGTTTTTGGACTTTTAATTAAAGTTCCACAACTTGCACTCCCTGGTTGGTTTTTGGAGTTCCACGTGCCCCTGGATAAATATTTACTGGATCTACCATTCATTTGTTTTGGCTTTGGAATCCATTCTGAATCTGGGTTTGTTCTGAAGGAAGTCCCCTGATCTCATCAGGCCCCGTCCATTCTTGCCTTCTCATGGTTACAGCTTTGTTTTCAGTACAGCACACAATAGCCTTTCTGATGTTTCCTTGTTTGAGTTCGCCATACGGTCCCTGACTATGAGGGGGGAAAGGTTTTTTGTTAACATGATTACCTCATCTGCTCCAAATTCAGCAAATTAGTGTCAGCCTCTTCCACAGATTCGTTATAGATAAAGCAAAACGATTACTTGCAAGTTTATGATTAGTTGCACTTGTCAATGACATGTGGTGCCTGTTCCATTGTCTCCAATTTGTTATAACTTCACTTTCCTACGATTTTTTTTCCCAAAAACTTTATCTTTTAATTAAAAATAGGTTCAGCCAATGTTTCATAATTGTTAAGATAATTATACAAATTATTTAATTAGAGTTATAATACACTACTATTACCTAGTTAGAGTTAGACTACAATATTATTAATTAGCTAGTGTTGAATTAGACTATTATCTATTTAAGAGTTGTATTATAATGTTATTAATTAGATAACAATAGTGTATTATAACTCTAATTAAATCAGTTGTATAGTTATCTTAACAATAATGGTACTAATCTTTACTCATAGACTCACAGCCCGCTCATAGAAGGTTCATCACCATTTACATTTATATAAATCTTTTTGTTTGGTTTGATCATGTTAATCGTGAGAAAGATAAATGTGATCAATTAATATGAAAAATAGAGCTGATTTTACCAGTTAAATTTTATAGAGATAAAATGTGAGATCCATCTATTGAAAAGTGTAAAACTCAATCTAACAGTCAAGCGTGTACTCCTTGTTTCTCCTTTTTAGCTCTTCTTCTCGTGAAAGCAAAATACACTTGTAGATTACCAACCTACATGTATAATGCTTACTTTAGGTAGACATTTGCTTCTGTAAGCAATTGAAAAATAAAAAAAGAAAGAACATCATTGATATCCATCACGGGTTACATCAATTATTTTTGTATTATAATTTGTCCTGCATGTTAAATTGTACAACTAATTTCCTTACTCAAGAAAGTCAAGACAAGGGTTAAACCATGTGGGTTTTGATAGGAGTACACCTTTAGCATATGCCCCGTGACATGCAGGCCAATGGAATGTAAAAGAATAGAAGAAGTCTATGCCATAAAATAATTAACATTTTGATTTCCCCATGAAAACAAAGCTAAAAATTCAACCCCCACGATACGCTACACATTATACAATGACGAATCCCTCCAAGATCTCCCCCAAGTTATGTCAGAAAATAAAAATCGGTGTCCTCTAGCTTATTCCATGTGAACCCACCAAGCAGCCCTTCCCCTGGCTTTCCTTTCTGCTTCTCTCTCTCTGTCCCTCAGTCTCACACTTGTATATAAACGCCTGGTCTACAGACAAACTTTTTTTCATATCAGAGCTTGTTTCATCTTTGAGCAATTTATCAGGGACACAAAATCCCAGATGGGTTTCAGGTGCAAAAGCCTGTTGTGTTTGTTTCTCTTAGTTTTGCTTGTGTTCTTGCAAAAAGCAAGTGCAGGGCAGCATTACTACAATGTGACTAGATTTAGAGGTAGAAAGCAAGAGAATGGATGCAATTTGTTTCAAGGGAAATGGGTCTTTGATCCTTCCTATCCATTCTATGACTCTTCAGGTTGTCCCTTCATAGATCCTGAATTCGACTGCCTTAAGTATGGCAGGCCGGACAAGCAGTATCTTAAGTACTCTTGGAAACCTGACGCCTGTGACTTGCCAAGGTACCCTTTTTTTCACTCTTTATTTTCTCTGACTATCAACTTCATGGCAAGCTCTTTCACTGTGAAAGATTGGTCTTTTTCTTTCTTTGGTGTAGATTTGATGGGGCGAGTTTTCTGGCAAAATGGAGGGGAAAGAAAATAATGTTTGTGGGTGACTCACTGAGTTTGAACATGTGGGAATCTCTGGCATGTATGATTCATGCGTCGGTACCCAACTCCAAGACCACATATGTGAGGAAGGACCCATTGTCTTTTGTTATCTTTGAGGTGAGTACTGAGTACTTGTTTTTGCCTTTTTGGTTTTCAAAAATCAACTCAATTTTTACTCACTGCACTGGATTGAACGTTTGTCCGTTTTCCATTATTCTATTCTTTCTATCATTCTCTATAGTTATCCTTTCCAGAAAGTCTAGCTCCAAGCCTCCTCCTTCTGCTTCCACGATTTCATTTCGTTCTTTTTAGAATGCTTTTCTCTGTTTCTCCTCCCACAGTAGGAATTATTTTTTTACTCTGTGTGTGTGTCAGAATATAACCGGTCTACCAGGATTGGCAATATGGTGGCCTGAAATAAATAAAGTTTGACATTTTTCGTGCGAGCTTATTTTTGGGGGTTTTATTTGGCAGAAGTCGTGCATAAGATTTTGTTATGATGTTAATGGTGTGGTAATTATTTGCCTTAGAATTAATCATGAAAAGTTGCTTGGAGTAATTTGTGGGGTATTGGCCAAAGCAATTATTAGGCAATTGACTTTCATAAATAAAAAAATAAAAAAAAACATGTGATTTAGAATATTGTTACTAATTTGTGTACCTATCATCTCCTTCTCATAATTAAATTTCACATATGGGTCTTATGGCTGAACTATAGTGTAATTTTGTCTTTCATTTTCTTTTCATGATGTTTAGATGTTTAGGATTCTAAAACAGGCATACTACTTTCTTTGAAAGAATAAAAGCAAAATGATAAACCCGTTACTTTTTTGGTATTTCTCTAGCTTAGACAGAGTGTTTCTGTTCATGGTCCAGGCAAGCTTACTATCCATTTCTTTGTTCATTTATTTGCTTGTCTTAGGAGATAGGGTCAAGAACAACAGAGAAAATAATCTCTCCTCTTTTGGGTTTTATTATATTCCATATTATCAATCATCTCTTCAAGACAAAATGGACTTTTTTCCATTTGAAAGTCAGTTGTCAGTCCAAATAATTGTAGTAGAAAATATAGAAAAAGAAAAACCCAAACTTTTGGCTTTCTTGATGAGAAAATGAGGGTTCAAAGACATTACTTTAGTTGCATGATTAGTTTTAGTAGTTTTGGAAAACAAAGGAGGAGTCATCCTCATCCATAACTGCTCACCACTGACAGCTGTTTTAAGCGACCTGCCAACCTGTTTCGTTAGAAATATTGTTGTCTGTAATTATTTAATCCCATTAGTAGCACATTGCTTGTCAGCTATACTTGAGGGAAAGGAAAGCAGCCACACTAATTAATTATTCCATGACCAATGAAAAAGAAAAGAAATTGAAGAAGCTAATGTAATATACTAACATTTAGCAATTATGTTATGAGCGAAATTAATATATTCTTTTAAGTTGAGATTTGCCTGAAAACTACTGTTAGTGAATAGCTTTTGTATCGATATGTTTCATTTTCGTTGAATGATTTAAAGATAATTCGTACTGTGCAGGATTATGCAGTGACTCTTTATTTGTATCGTACACCGTACTTGGTGGATATAGTTCGAGAAAGCGTTGGTGCAGTGCTCAATCTAGGCTCCATCAATGGTGGCAATGCATGGAAAGGGATGGACATGCTGGTCTTCAACAGCTGGCACTGGTGGACACATAAAGGAAAATCTCAAGCGTAGGACATTTTTTTTCTCATCTTTATTCGTTCATTTCTCTTCATATAATGATGGAAACCCAACCTGATTATCATTTTGCTTAATGTAGATGGGATTATATTAGAGATGGGTCTGAATTATACAAAGACATGGACCGTTTTGTGGCGTTCAACAAAGGGCTAACGACTTGGGCTAACTGGGTTGATAGCAACGTTGATCCTACCAAGACCCAGGTCTTCTTCCAGGGCATTTCTCCCACCCACTACGAGTGAGTTTAAAAGAACCTTTGAACCCTTCAAAGAATGCTCAAACTAATTAAGATACCAGCTACTCTCAACCGCCTATTTCCCTATAACTAATCATAAATATTGTTTCTGTTCAATTACATCAGGGGCAGGGAGTGGAACCAACCAAAAAAGAACTGTTATGGAGAACTAGAGCCACTGTCTGGTTCCACATACCCGGCAGGCGCTCCTCCAGCTGCTGCTATTTTGAACAAAGTTTTGGGAACGATGAAGAAACCAGTTTATTTGCTTGACATTACAACACTCTCGCAACTGAGAAAGGATGCTCATCCCTCGACCTACAGTGGTGAGCATTCAGGCAATGACTGTAGCCATTGGTGTCTTCCTGGCTTGCCTGATACCTGGAACCAGCTTCTCTATGCAGCTCTAGTAATGTGAAGGTCCACATTGGGCAACAAAGAATTTACTTTAATTTTCTTCTTCATGCAATTGTACATTCAAGATGGCGCAGAAAGTTTCTCATTCACTCCTGGTAGGAGGTAATGAAGGAGCAAAGATCAGTAGGTGATAACGGGGGTGGCAAAGATCAATTGTAAAGTGATTGATTTTTTAAAACAAAAATAATTACTTTGAAGTGGAAAAAAACTATGACAGATTTAAATCTTTGAAAAATCTTGACTCCAGTTGGACAAGCACATCAAATTTCTATGTCTAAGTTAAGGAAAAATAAAGTTAGCTTTCCACCATGCTCTATGTCTCCTTATCTGCATTACCTATGTCTCTATTACCTATGAACAACAGGCTCATAACTAAGAGCAGTTGAATTATCTGTATTCTGCCCCCATATTAATTAGAAAAACAATAATCTCTAACAATTTCATCTCTTTTAGGTGGAAAAAGTGGAAAAAGACTCGAGAAAATTATGTTGAGCAGTAAATTATCATTGTCTGAAGGAAACACTTTGTACAAAAAGAAGTCCACTTGTTTTTCTGGCAAAATTAGGGTGCTTGAAAAATCACCAATGTTAAAGTAACACGTCATACCGGGTCAGGCAGCTAGATACAAAGACAGCAGTTATACAAATAATATCTGCCAAAAGTATCCCAGCTTCCATATCCACCATAGGTGCCCAAAGGCTGAAGCCCACATGTTGGCAGGACTCAGGGAGGACTCCTGCAACATATACTGATTAAGGCCATTGAAATCAACTTGTCTGAGGTCCAAATCTAATTTAATAAAATGCAGGAGATTTACTTTGACATGAATAGATGAGAAATTCATCTCTAGAATGACCATAAGCAGCCACATTACAAGATGATGCAACGAACAATAATTAAAATTAAAGCTTTTGATGAATAACAAATAGGCAAGACAACTACAGCATATTACTTTAATAAAGCCCTTGACAAATAAATTGTATTGGTTAAATCTACATTATGTAAAAACTTTCAAAATAAAAAAAATCTACATTATGCAAAGTACAGTTCATCTGCTATGGATTAATAACAGCAGATTTTCCATTGTAAGTGGGTAATAAGAAGCGAAGACTGAAAACTAACCTTCAAAGAAACTTTCAAGAAGGCAATGGGGATACAACTAGTAGCCAATATAAACTGCAGCATTGACTATGTAACAATCATCATTCTTATCTCCCATTTCTTCTACAAGCACACCACTTGAGCATATTAGTCCTCCATCCACAACTTCAACGTCCAAAATTTTTCCACTGTAAACAATGGGAAAAATGAAAACAAACAAACAAGAGACAGATAAGAGTTTTATAAATATTAATGCACACACATAGGCACATGCAAGGTTTCTATATCAACAAGTGATGGGACAGAAACATTTAGCAGAAGCAATAGCAAGGAGTTTGTAATTAATTCATTTCATGTGGGCACTCTCATTTGGTTTCCCATCATTCGCCAAATGTTAACCTTCAAACTCAATGAGGCAGAGTGATGCAACAAATAATAAGACACTTTACTGAAATAGAGGAAGAGCATTAAGCTGGACAAACAGAATAAATGCTTATTGAGAACAGATGTGTAATTTCATGCTTATGATAGAGGAAGAAGATCAATGGAAGAAAGGCATAGTTAAATAATAGTAGTAGTTAGAAGATGAGAAAGCGTTTGGATACATGTTAAATTTCAGATGGAGTAAGTCATACAATTTGGTCACTGAGCTCACGGGAAGAAGGGCTGTTGACTACTTAACTTCATGCTTGCATTATATTGGTCACAATTTGGTCATAATAGATTGCAATAGATTGATTTATACATTAAAAATTATAGATGCTTTAAATGTTAAATGCTATTAAACCAGTTAGCATCGAAGTTAGGTTAATGAAAATATATGCTTAAACCAGAACAGGGGAATTTCTGAAGGCCAACTGTGAGGTTACAAAGATCTTTGTACCCCTTTCTTCGATTCTTTCTTATTTTAAACAAAAAAAGATCACGGTTCCAAAAATAGAGGCGCCAACTTCAAGTAGTGGATACTCACTAAGGAAAAACAGACTTCACCCTCTCTATATCCAACGCCTGCTGGAGAGAATGAGGAACTCCTAACTTGATCAGTAGTTTCATTTGATCAAAAGAGACCCCAGGTATGGATCCTGCACGAGTTTTATATCATTATATCCAATGAAACAACATTCATAAGAGAGAAATATGCCCAAACTATTCATATCATTCAAGTTACAAACATGGAGAAGATCTTTATCAGTAAGCTGACTTTAAGAAGTCGAAATTTTTTGGCCATTGCTGGTCTCATGAGTTTAAAGAACACAGAAGAAAACAACACAAAATCCAGAATCTTTCTAATCTTACTGCACCAAGACTGAACTGCAATGCATAGACAGCAATTACATACCTCTCCTGAATGCAGGGATTGAATTAGAAGAAATTGCATCCCTGCAAGCCCTCATTGCTGCTGATGTAATATCTTGCCTGTTTCCATACAACAATTCAGAAAATTAACAGAAATGAATCTGTTTTTATCAGATTAAACCAAACAGGCAAAACCAAAAACTTTTTTTTTTTATCACATAAAGCGAACCCTGAAGAGCAAAGAAGACGAACCCATGTTGATCGTAACCAACACCCATCTCCACAAACAGAAGTTTCATGGCTGGGTTTGAGGTCTTGCTGGCAGTGCTTGTGCCTCCACTTTTCTCTGCTGCCATGGCTGCTGTAGCTCTGATTGGGCGTTGAAATCTAGGACGGGTAGGAGGCTGGATGATAGGGAAAAGTAGTGACTTTGATGAAAGTGAAGGGTATGTTTTGGGAGCGAAGGAGACAGATCCAGTGGAAGTAAAAGATGGCAACTTTGAAACCAAGCAGATACTCATCTCCTCTTCCCCAACTCAACAGAACTTGGAGATTCGTGTAAATTCATCAAAAATTTCCCAATCATATTTACTTCTTTTATTTATCAAACTTATTTCTTTGACGTTGTGTGTATGTTTTTTAAAGGTTAAAATTGGGGTTAACAAAGTTATTTTAATTAATTGGAAAATCAATAATTGGCATGAAACTATTGATAAAAAAAACCAATGAAAACAATGGAAATTATAACTTGAACTTTGTTATGGAGTAATAGAAATTGAGTTTAATTCAAAGTAAGTTTGTTTTGAATTGTTTGAGCTCATTTAATCATATTCCTAATTTGAGTTAC
The DNA here is from genome assembly GCF_000208745.1 of Theobroma cacao. Taxonomy (NCBI): domain Eukaryota; kingdom Viridiplantae; phylum Streptophyta; class Magnoliopsida; order Malvales; family Malvaceae; genus Theobroma; species Theobroma cacao. The sequence goes on from NC_030855.1 coordinate 23,168,973, forward strand.
TGTTTGCTAGGTGGATTAAACAGTAAAATTTTCATCTTTTTAAAAAATTTTACAAATGATACCCATCTACCAAGACAGAACCATTTACCCAAAACTGGATATGTAGATGAACAGCTTAATCAAAGATAGAAATTTCCAGGCCCATTAACTTCTCATCAGGATTTAGCTGTACACTCAAAATAAAGCCCAAAGCCTGTATTAATGTCAAATACTCAAATCCAAAAGCCCCTGTTCCTCATCAAATACCCAGCTCAGCTAGCTTGTGCATTTTATAACAGGCAGCCATCAAAGCATTCTGCTGCTGGTTTGGGGGCCGAATCCCAAATACCAAGATCCAGGAATTATGGAGGACAGCAGTAAAGCGCCAACTTAAAGCATGCATGTGCTTTTTGGATTAGTTGGTTAGTCAGTGTTCTTTTTCTTTTGGTTTTTTAAAGCTAACCAGGCGGGATAATTTAGGGGCCAGGGAGATTGCTGGTGGAATTCATTTTAAAGAAGAATCATTATTCATTAATATGATCCCCAACTAACTCTAAATAATGACCATTTACTGGAGAGCTTCCGTCTCCAATAACTGGACAGTCTCAATAGTAAAAAGGAATTCATGTTTAGATTGCTCTTTAACTTTCAATTATACAGTAAAGTTTTACGCAATTTAAGGTTTCCCCCTGAATGATTATAACTTTCACATGCTGAAACACTGTGGTTAGCTCAAAGTTAAAATGGTTGGTGGTGCACCAAACCTTTTCAAGTTTCCACCAAAAGCAATGTCGCTGGCACAGTCATAGGTCCCCTCTTTGCGTTAACATCATCAAATTCTGACGAATCTTGTCAAACTCTGATTACAAAATCTCTAGGATACCAAGCTACGCTTAGAAACAAAACTACCCGATACACATTATAAAGATTTTATAGTTACTTGGTTGCTTGTCATGTTTCGGTTGTCTTAGTCACAAAGATCTTTTTTGGTTGAAGCAGTAGCATCAAAAGCACTCTATAGATATATTTCATTGAGAAAAGTATGACTCGAGAAGCCATGAACTATTTACAATGCCGGCTGACTCAAGGGACAAGCACTAGCCATATAGATAACACGGTATCCTCATCCGATAAAAGATGTTAAAGCCAGTTTATGGGAAGCTGAAATTTCAGTTTCAATCGGGTTTCAAAGTAAGAGCTGGCATTACGGGTTTGCTGTAGAGTGAGACGAGGGACAGAAGAAAATTTTAATGGTAGTAGTTCCATTTCACATTAGTTATGCACTGGAATAAATTGAATGTGTGGATAAATAGCAGCTGGCATTGTATTCACAAACATGATTGTTCTTTTATCTTTACAACAAAAAAACTGGTAGCGGATTCTGGAGCTGAGTTTGCTACAGAGATTAGCAAGTTGTAGACCTGCAAATAAATTTTGGTTGTTGCTGGCTTTGGCATTGTACATGGCACGATCTGGCTTTGTCTCTCAGCTCTTGGAAAGCCCTCATCGTTTCAACATCAAACCCTCCAGCGAACTGTCAATAAACAAAAGGTTTTAAAGAGTGTTGCCCTTCTCAATGCCGACAAAAGCTAACTTAATAGGAATTAATGAGAATGTTAACCTGGTGTACACGGAATGCAAATCTAACGCCTTGAACAATCAGCTCCTCTTCTTCAGGCCCACCACCAACTGCTTCGAGCTCCGCAGATACTCTTCTCATGTACTTCATTGCTAATTTCACTGACGCAAGCTTGATCTGCCATCATTTATTTGCATTATCAATGAGTTAACAAACACCAAAGGCTGCAATAAATGGAATACAGGGACTAGCGAGTCTGTAAAAACACGCGTCTCATTAACTTGCATTACTGCCACTACATAACAACTTGTTCGTGAAAGCAGACTAATAAAGAGGATGAATTTTGTAGTAGCAATGGCTTTTAGATTAAGATCTCAATAAGTTCATAGAAGTTTCGCGTCTACTCGAGACACTATGTAAAGAAAGCATTGTCCACCCCAACATTAGTGACTAGTACAATATGCTGTGCATAATCGGTCTGGATTGTGATTCCGATTCTCTGCCTTTCCCATGAATCCCAAGTAAAACGTGGAAGCAAACAAGCAAATACGTTTAGAGATCTGGGAGTTCACACGTAGGCATGCACGCATGCGCGTGGAAAATGAGAAGCAAAATCTAACCTTCCTTTTGTCACCTAGCAAACACTAGTTAGAATATAATAATAAACATAGTAAACAGTATCAAAACAATACATATTTGCCCTTCCAAGATCCGAAAGCAAGATTAATTAAATAGACCACCTAAAATCTATCACCAAATTGACTAATGGAATTTTAAGAATGATGGGTGCTTCCTATCATGACAATTAAGAAATAAACAAAAGGTCATAGTCTTACCAAATTTACATTCTTTACTAATAAATTATGTGTAAATTTTTTGTATAAAACAAGTTGGTTGAATTAATTAGATTACCTGGCTAACAATTCCAGTTTCAAGCATCCAATCCATAGGAATTTGAAATCCTTTGTATCTCTTTGTAGCAGATTCTCTCATTCGTGAGAGATTGTAAACACCATGCTCCAGCCTGCCATTATCATATTAATAGCAGATTCAGAACAAACCGATAAGAAGCAAGTAACAGAGAAAGAGTTTACAGATAAAACAAGGAATATATACTTTTCAAGTAGAGCTTGCATCTTTTTGAGAGCCGGACCACAGGGTTGCCGGGCATCATCACGAAACAATGAAGCCTCGGATTCAAGTTTCTTGAGATCACAATATCCAAATGCCGCCTCGCGCAATGCATCCGCCTTCTGCTCTGGCCAATCGAAATGTTTCAACACCGCTCTTTCATCCACCTAAATGAAGAACAAAAAAATTAATCATCAAAACAAAAATCCAAGAAAAAGGAAAAAGCCACGGTAAAAATCAAATGGAAAAGAAAGAAAAAAAAGTACCAAGTAAGAGAGCTCATCATCTAGCCATTTAACAAAAGGAACAACATCCTCTATATCTGTAAATGCAGCATTCTCAACTTCTTTGATCAAGAATCTTATGAAGTCTCCTTGTGTTTCTACATCTGTCTTTATCTGCATCAATCACAAAAGACCACATTAACTTCCAGAAACCCATCATAAGTACATAACAAAGCTTAAACAATTAACATTAATCAAACTGAAGTTACAATAATCTCGCAGTTATTAGTCACTTAGTAGTAGATTCTGGTTATTACTCTTCTCTGAGCTAAGAACAGAAGGTGCCAAATTTGTACGATTACTATTTGAAATTCAAACTAGTTGGGCCTGAAATTTAAATTCCAAAAATTATTCTGTGAAATTTGCCACTTTTATTTATTAAAATTACACCCTCTATTTTTTTTATTTTTAAATATTTCTATATACTTTTCTAAAATTCCTTCGTCGAATCTAAATGCTGTCTTATCTAGCAAGAAATAAATTAAATATAACAAAGGCAATAAATTCACGGAGGACCAGTCACTCGTCACTGACACAAAAACCACACTGTCCACAGTGGCATTATCGTAAATAATTATAACCGGAAACCGAAACTCACCGCGAGCAAATGAGTTGACCGATTCTCAATCTCTCCAATCATATCCCTCGCGTTAGCGGTTGCCGGTAAAACCTCCGGCACGCTACAGCCACCGGCCTCTCTTTTCGAGTCCCTCCGCATAAGCGAGTGATAAAACTCTACGACCTCTGGAACTCTCCTTACTTTCGCCGCAATCGCCCTCATTCCCTTCGGAGGTGGAGGCGGAGGTGGCGGCGCAATAGCTTTTATCGGAGGTGGTGGCGGAGGAGGAGGTGCAACTTGCTTCACTGCTGCTACTGGTGCCGGAGGTGGCGGCGGCGGTGGTGGAGGAGGAATTTGCTTCTCTGTAGAATCAGAGGAGCTAATAGATGACGTCGATGATGATGGTGATGATGATGAAGGTCTCGGCGGTGGTTTTGGGACCCTAGGAACACGAGATCTGATATTAACAAGAGTCGAGTCAACGAGTTCCTCCGAGTTACACCTCGAGTGTCTCGGTCTCTCAGTCTCAAATTCCTCTCTTTTAAACTCCAAGCTCTCGACTTTCTCATTATTCAAAGTACTAACAACAACGGCGTCCGTACATTTACTATTATTTCTCTTCAAATTCTTAATCAAATTTGACTTCACACTAACTTCCACTAACCCTTGATATCTCTGCGAAGAAGAAAGTAAATCGTCGCTTTCCACCGTAATCTCCGCTTTACTGTTACGATCAGAATAAGACAACACCGTTTTCTTTAGCTCCGCTATTTCTTCCTCCATTTCTCTCACTTTTTTCTCGCTCTCTTTCCTCTCTTCTTCAATCTTTTCCTTCATTTCCTCTACCTCTGTTTTCAACGTCTCGTTTTCGTTTCTCAAATTCTCAATCTCTTTCGAAGCTCGTTCCAGCTCCGCATTTATGGCTACGATCTCGTTTTCCAGCACAGGAACAATGGCAACCGATTCTTTTAAAAGCTTGTGCTCGAGAAGCTCTGTTTTCAGCCTGGACTCTCGCTCTCTCAACTCTTCAACCAATCGGAGGAGTTCGGTGACGTCAGGTGGACGAGGCTGGACTTGAGCTGAGGATCGCGGGAAGTAAACGCCAAAGGAACGTGAAAAGACAGCTTTCTGGGAAGTATTGTTCTTGTTACCCGAGCTCGGAGATGGCAATGGTGGTTTAGGGGGAGTTTCGTGCTTCGAGTTTGCAGGTGATTTTTGCAAACCCATTGCCAATCTTACCTTACCAGCCACCATGATAAGCTGAGTTCCTGCTTTCTTTTACTATCTCTGGTTTCGTTCTAGGGTCCTCTAATTTGTGATCTGTAAGAAGGGGAAGGGATACAAAAAACAGTCCTTTGTCTGTTTGGTTTTCAGACAGTGAGGTCTTAAACTTGGGAGTTTGTGAAAATTTCAGTAGCAGAAAGAAAAAAAAAAAGAAAAGAAAAGAAAAAAGAACGTTAAAAAGCTAGATACTCGAGAGTTTTAAGAGAGGGAACCAAGTCTAAACTAAAGAGGCAAACATTAAAGGCACAAACATCGAGGAACGGTCTTCTCTCCTGGATCCGGTTTGAAAAAACAAATAAATTAAAAATTAAAAAAAGAAACGTTTTAAAAAATAACTCTGAAATATGATATGTTTTTAAAAATAATTTTTTTATAATTTTAATTATTTTTAATTAAGTTAAACAAAATTACCCTTAACAAAAAAATTTTATATTAAGTGCATATGATGTTACATATCATGCATATGATGTTACACGCTATGAATAAAAATATATTATATACTATGTATTAAACATCTTTATATGAAATGCACATGATATTACACTTTATGCATATGATGTTGCACGTTATGTTAAAAAATATTATTGTTATATGTCATATACAAAAACATATTACACGTTATGTATAAAAATATATTACATATCATGATTAAAAAAAATTATTACACGTAATGTTGAAAAAATATTATTATTATATATCATGTTTAAAAAAATTCTGTTACATTTTAATGTCTAAGATATTATTATTACTTATGAACTAAAACTTCAAATCTTTTAAACTCTCTTTATTTTTTTTTTACTATTTGACATCGATTAAAATGTTTTCAACATGTTTTCAAAAATTAAAACATAATTTTTCTTATTTAAAACACTTATTTCAATCAAAAATCGAAAAAAAAATTCTTTAATATCCTAAGTTTATAAATTTCAAATTCATAAGTTTTTTGGTATCTAAGTTTCAAATTGATTCAATTAAAAACTATTTCAAATATTTGTGATCATTTTTACTATTTTAGTTTCATTTAAAACACCTAAAAATCAAATTCTGTAAACAATCACTCACTCTAAACACATCAAAATCATCACTCAATGTCTTAAAAAGCATGAGAGAGAGAAATATAAAGCACAATAGACAAATATTGAAAAAAAATCGATAAAATTAAAAAGAGTTGGATAATAAGAAAAAAATCTAAAATCAAAGATAAAAATAAATAAAAGTTGTGATTTATGATTTAATTTATTTAAAATGATTTTAAAAATATTTTTATCAAATTATAATTAAATATGACTAAAAATAATTGATTTTATTTTGATGAATATTTTTAAAATCAAGTTACGAAACATTTTCTTATAATTTTTTGAAAAAAGGAAATCAATTTTTTTACATTATTTAATACATGAAAATATAAAAAAAAAAGGTCATACTCGCGATTAGAGCATGACAAATGTAACCTACTAAAATTGTCCGTATCTAAATACAGTGTTTGTTCTGTTTTTTCTCTGCTTTTACTTGTAATTTTTTAGTGGCTTTGATTTGAAAGTGAAACTCAGAGGGAGCTAATTCCACTCGCAGTTTGACGAGCGTGGATGCCATACTAGACGCTTGTACACATTATTGATTAGAGCGTGAAAAGCGCGTGGGGGATTTCGGGTGTAATGAAGTAAACATGGAGTTTTAGTTCAGGGGATGATGAGTATAATCAAATTGACAAAGAAACAGTGCCAAATTTTGGAAACTAGAAAGCTCCTTCCAACGGTCGGCTTAATTGAATCCTCACATCTATTTTCTCACCATTTTCTCGCCTAAAGATAAAAACTTATCTTGCTTTTTTTTTAAAAAAAAAAGTTATTTTAATATCACTTATCATGTATTTATATTTCAACTCAATATACATACTTAATAAATAAAAAAAATCTTTATTTATAAAATTAAGATTTATCTTTTTTTTTATTAACGTAATTTCAAAAACACAAATAAGATAATATTAGTAGTACTAAAAGATGTGAACCTTTCAACCTCGTTTATATTTATTTCATAATAAAAAGAAACTGTGAAGGAAGGAAAAGGCACGAGCATTTGGCTTAATCAGTGCTTTTCAAAAAAAAATTGGCTTAATCAGCTCTCTAGGTTGCTAGATAGGGACATGTGGTTATGACTTTACCAGACACACTAGGATCTTGAGTAAGAGTTGGTCAAAGCAAATAGGTCTATCTACTGCCAAATTATGTAGTTACGATCATTTTAATGAAAAGATTTGGATAAAGGGCATTTCGAGGTCTATGCCATGACAAAGATGGTACCATATGAATTATTCTTAAATGCACGTTTATGAAGAGGGATTAGTGATTCATATATACGTGAAAGTCAAGCTTAAGGGAAGCATTAATCTTGTCCTTGATTGAACTTTCTTCATGGTTCCTCCACCCATCAAAATTGACATGTTATTTATTTCGTTTAATTAAAGTCATTGTTTGTTGTTTTTAGGGGCAATGTTGTTAGGTTTCCTTTACTCTCTCGATCTCTCTCTTCTTTATTTTCAGAGTATTTACAAATTTCGGGTGCACTCTAATTAACGGAAATTGCTTGAAAATTTGACTAACAGAATTAAACATACTAATTCGTTCTTGAGACTAATAGGCAAATTAACGTGACCAAACTAATAGAGAGGGATTGATCAATTACTTCAATCAAGGCCGGGTTTACTTGTAATAAGGAGGATAGGCCTTAATTCTAGCAAAGTCCGGAGAGATGAAGCCTGTGAAAAGTTTCACATGTATATATATGAACATGTTAAGGTCCGCAAACATTATGACAAACATCAAAAGGGAAAAAGGTGGCCATGATGAAGTAAATGCATTTGGGGACCATTAATGATATGAATTTAATTACAGATTATATTTCTTGAAGAGTGAACATATCCAATGTCTATTAAATCAAATGTTGTTTTCGAACATATAAATCAAGGCTAAATGGTCAGTGAAAGTGATCCAAAGTTGGGGATTTCTCCTTATTGGTGTTTCCAGAAATAATTTATGCTACAAAAATATATTTATAAATTCTAATACTACAATTTTCTTCAGGTTCACTCTGACCTCTTTTTCGACTAGAGGTTTGCTTTTTAGGTGTGGTAGTTACAAAGATTTGTCTCCTTCACTAAAATGAGACGTGGATGATTACTGAGAATTGGAATTGCATGGCTGACACATCGCTTTCAATGGAAAATGCTAATGGGTGATGCTTATATATATAGTGCCCATTAACAGATCACTCTGATCTGTCCGATGAGATTTTGTGTTTGCGTCTGCTATGATAATTAAAACCGGCAAAGAGGAGCCTTGTTAGCTGTGATCGATGGGCAGCTGCATGCTTAGGGATGCTTCTGACGTTGACCCGAGACGAAACGCTTTTGACACCTTCTCTTTGCTTAGCTCTTTTGCATTCAATTTGCTTAGGGCATAGTCTGGGAACTGACCTGATCGATCACCAGGTCATGAATACGACTTAAAGGCGTATGTTTAATTGGGTACACATTCCACAGAGATATATAACATACATAAAATTTACATACACCCGCATATATACATGCATGTAATATATATATATATATAGCAAAGAGAAATATCAGTGAAACTTGTTCTTCAGGGAAAGAAAAATACTGACAAATTATATGCACCAATTAAGGCACGAACATCTTTTGTTAAGTATTCACGAGGAGCCAAAAGGGTTTATTTATAGATATGTAGCACATGACTTTTGCTAGCTGGATTCAATTAATTAAATAGATGTACATATAAATGTGGATAGAGTACTGAATAAATGTTGATAGGGTTTTTGTTCAATCTGAAATTTTCTTATTGTGATTATTTATTATCTGGGTATAAGACCAAGTTTTATAAAAAAGAAAAAGGCAAGATTAATTCAGAATATATGGAGTGTATGTGTGTATATACATACACACGTCTTTTTTTTCTAAATTCTCTACCAATGGAACTTGATATCTATTTTTTTTAATTATATACTTAACTTGTCTTTAAATTGTGTAGTCTTGGTTACCATGAGATTGAGAAGCAATTAGTATTAAAAGGGCTAAGGTATTTGTTAATTTCCAGAGAGTTCAACACCTTCAAATCGACAAAACAATCATGGCATCCTAATTAACTTTGACTTCGATCTTGTTTATGGCAGTGCAGAAGCTAGCTGACAATCACCTACCTGTAGCTTAGCTAGCATATATATATATATATACACACCCTCTCCACTAGGTAGATCCAACAGCTCTTTGGTGATAGTTGTCGTGATTACTTCCCTCTCCCAAGTTGGGAAAACTTTGTAATCACCCTCACGCTCTGGGCCGAGAAGTCACCACGTAAAATTAATACACTTGAATCATAATAAAAGAATTCATCGTTATTTCTTGCGAGGAGGTGGTGAAACATAACAAATGGAGTGAAATTAATGTGAGGAGCGACCGATATCTAGGAAAGCATGAAAGGAATGTAACAAGATGCTGAAATGAAATGAGTAAATGAATGTGGTCCTAATTTTGGGAGCCTTTTCCCCTCATATCATAGGATATTTTGCTTCGTGCAAAGGCCGGTTTCACATGCAGAGGCCAACGAAGCATGAGTTAATGTACATCCTTCCCATGGGGCTCCCCTCGACCTGTTAACATGGACATTTGTCTCTAAAAATGGAGTAGGGTTTTGGGTTTCCCCTTTTGGGTTGCCTAGAGGGGGGCCAACTTGTCGCATGCTATGAGCCTACGACTAAGACATCAACCTTTCAGTGAGGATATATGTACATAATTCAATATTGGCCACTTTGAGCTATTTAGAAACATTCTGATTGAATTTGTAGTTGAAATATTTTTGTTTTTGTTCTCTTTTTTAATAGTTTGATAGGACTAACTAAGATTCAGCTTAAAATTATTTAGTAGCTAGTAATATAAAGGTAGGGCATAAATAATCACCTGACAACATAAAGTTGGGAAAACCTACATGATCTCGGCCTCAAACCTTTTCCCTGGGTGCAATGCCTAATTTCCCACCTTTTCCACTGTTCGTTGGATTGTTAACTCAGATATAAATTCTTAATAAATTGCCTTTTTGGCTCAAAAGAAATTTCTTGGATGATTAATTACTTGGCAGAATTCAAATTCATAAAGTATTTGAAATCACTCTCTATACTAAATTTACAACAAAAAAAATAAAAAGTACATGTATATGCCAGGCGCCTAGTAATTATACTGTTCAAGCACAATTTTCCAGCACTTGGGTCTGTTTTTTTTTTTTTCCTCCTTTCGAAACCCCTCTCCGGCAGAGAAACAAAATTTGTCCCTGAAATTCACAATCATGGAGTACAATCTTCCAATCATGGCCATAAAGACCTTTCATGAGAAGAACAGTGCTTGAAGCTTGAAGAGAGAATTCATTCCACACCTAGAGAGCACAGCTACCGGACATTACATAAGGCTAATTTACTTTTTATCGAATCTAGGGAAGCTTGTCCGCATGTTGATGGGTCTCATTGCCAAGGACATCGAGTTCATGCGGCAATGCATTATAATTCAGCTACCGATACAAAAGGCACCGCGAGTTGTCCGAGAAAGACATAGTGTGTCCGGTTCCACTGTAATGCATTTTGCATAGGTCAAGATCATACTGGCATTTTTTAGGTCTTAGCCTCTTAGAACCCTATACGCATAGTCTGGCTACTGCCCTATGCCCATGTTCCCAATCCCTTCCCCTGCGGTATCCATTCTCACCAATAGAAGCAATTTTATCTATATTCTCCATGAAATATCCTGAAGGCTAAAGGTGTACTTTTGCTTTTGAGAAGAAATGGTAAGATGTACAAGATTTTGGAGAAGTATTTTGGTTGTGTGTCTGTCTATATATATGATGCAATGTTCAAAAGAGTATATATGGATATTACAGTTAAAAGAAAAAGGACAATGAAAACAAGCTTCATTCATATAAATTTTTTAATCAAAACACGAATCATAACTTAATGATTATCGAAATATCATAGCATATATAACTTAATGTTTAATGACATGATAATCATAACAACCAACTCATGGTTTAAAGTTCTTCTTTTTGATGGATCATTTATTAGCTCATAGTTAAAGTTGTCAGTTGAGCAGTGAATCTAGGCTTGCAAGCTAGCTCTATTTTTATGTGCCAAGTCAAAAAAATATTTTCCAAATCCGAGTTCAGTCAATAATGGAGCTAGACCAGGCTTAGGCTTGCTTCCTGGGTCCAGTCCTGAATTAGGCCTCCCCAAGCCCATCCTTAAACATATAAGAAAATGAAAAATCATTCACAATCTATGATCTTAATTTGCCCCTTTAATAAATGGTTTTTTTTTCTTGGAAGAATGAGTTATTTTCCTTCCAAAGAAAAGAATACAATGACTTGAAAGGTTAATAGACAAAGAAGTGAAAGCAAAAAGTCAAAATGCCTAGCTAGCAACAGACACCCAACAAAACGCTTGTGACTAAGGATAAATCTAAGCTAAGCCATAAATCTAATACACCTGCCTGGGGTCTGTGTGTGTTTGGCTGGCTCTGTGTAATGTTTGGAATTGCCTCCTGTTCTGGTGAATTAGTAAAGACAGGAAACAGGCTACCGGTTATGTTTCCAATCTTACTTTTTGGGTTTTCCCAACTTTTGTTTTTGTGCGCCTATTCGGCGAATGCTGACTTTGTAAATGAGACAGGTGGATTTTTGCTTGGGGCAGGGGATCTACTGGAGGTTTTTTGTTTCCAGTTTGTTGTAAAGGGGATCTGATCTTATTCAGGTCTGCTTTGGATGAACAAAGGGTTTCCCCTTTCTGACTCAATGAACTATTCATATAATTTTAAAAAAAAAATTACCACTTAGAACAAGTTAACTGGTCTTGCAGCTGAAACTACAAAATGTTTGCAAACCAATTACTTGCAATCTAAAAAAATGCTGTCATAGTTCACAGAAGGCAACTTCCTTTTGACAGGTTGAAGAGAAGCTAGTGTTTCTGTCAAGCCATACATGCAAAATGGATGCATTCAAGGCCAAAGTCTGAAAGATGTAAAATGGAGGAGCACTTTCTGTTTTAGACTTTTATCCAGTTAAAATTATCACCCCCGATTCCCACACTAGTTCATTGCCTGCTCAATTATTTCAAGCCATGACGATAGGCTTGAGAAAAGGCTCGGATTCCATATGTGGGACTAAACCAGGGAAGTTGTGAACTTTTCAAAACCGTCTCTGCAGTAACAGAAAGTTGATTCAATCAGGGCAGAAAGCTCTGCCACATTTTTTTCACGGGTCATGAGTCACAGTTCACGAGTCAGTCCTCACACAACAAATGGTGCTAAAATGGTTTGTCTGCTCAATCTGCACTGATCTGTACTCTGTATTCAACCTTTATATATAATGTGCTTCACTTTTTCTGTGTTTGGAAACCAGCATTATCATTGAATCGTTGAACAGTTCTAAACCTTGAATTACTTTAATCTTTTAAGGGATTGAGAGATCATAACAAATTGAACTTCACATGCATGAGAGAACCAGGGGGTTTAAATGGGGTCGGTGGTTGTGAGTAGGGTGAGGATTTGTTCCGGTAGGGGCAGTGACTAAGTTCAATTGTTCGACAATCAATTTCTAGGACCAGAGGCTGCTCACGGTCCATGCATGATTAACTAATGCTGGGCATTAGCAAGATTAACGTTTTCCACCTTGTCAATGTTGCAAGGGGCTTTCCACATTAGAAAGCAGGAACGTTCAAATATGAGTCTGGCAAGTACTCTTCCTAATGAGTAATGGCCACATGTGACGGTTTTTTGTTTTGATGCATGGATTTTCTTCATTGTATTCAAACTTCTTTTATGGTTAAAAAGTTGTTAATTATCCATTTGGTATCTGTATTGCAAAATGGTTGAATCCTTAGTGGAAATAAGAAATGTGCATTTCCCATAGTGTGATTGAAAAGATGAAGAAAACTAAGATTCCCATATCACTTTCTCATTCTACTAAAGAACTATAGCATTGTTCTTTTCGCTAAGTTTGCGTAGTCATTGTGTTTTGGCATTATCATTGTTGATGTAGGACAGACAGAGGTGGGTCGGGGAAGAATGGGATGTTTTTGTAATATTTGGGGTTTTTTGATTTGCTTGATGGAAGCAAAGGGGGGGGAAAGAAAGGAGGCTATGGCCGATTTGAGAGGGCCAACTACGGGGGATCACATGCATGATTGATGAGAAGAAAGTACTAAAGTTAGAAGTGGACTCATCACGGGGCCATAGTCGCTTTCCAAGTTCTTGTCTCTAAAGACATTTTCAGTGACAAGACAATGATAAGCTAATCTTTATCTCCCTCACCATTGCGTATTTAAATCCCGTTTAACCAAAAAAAAAAATGAAACCTAGATAAGATATTTATTAAGAAAAAAATGTTACTAGTATATGTGATCTTATTTCTTTTGTTGCAGCACATATCTTAGAGGGCTTCAGCTTTATATCCGCCTTGGTGTAGATTTTTCTTCCTTAGAAAATAAATACAAACTTTGAACTCCACTCCCAAATCCATCCTTTAAAACACCCGAATTCGTTGATTAATTAGAGATGGTCAAGATATTGTGGAAGGTAATCAGTATAAAGGGAAAAATGGAAGTTCAATGGGGAAGAGTAGAGATGGATTTTTAGGCTGAACCTGTATGGGCCAAAGTCAGAGGCCCTTATAATGCAAGTTTGTGACGTGAACCAAAGGCCCAAATCAACTTCCAAGGAACCTGGCAGCCCACTTAATCCACGTCCAGAACAGAAAGTGGGAATGCTATTAAGACCAAGCTGAAGTGCACATTTGATAGTTCGTTTTCGATTTAGTTAAGTAGCCAGCAGCTAGGCTGAGGGGATCTTTCTGAAAGTAACTAAGGTGATTTCTACTTCTAATTTTAGCTGCATATTCATCATATTTATATTACCTATATATATAGGCTAAGAATAAAACCTTTAGGATATCTTTATCAAATGGTTAGTATATATAACTTAAAAAAGAAAATCCTTAAATTCAAAGTTGTAGCACCAAATCTTCTTGACCTTCGGCTCCTGGACTTCACCCAAATTGAAAGCCTCGGCAAGGTATCTATCTGATTAAGTCCCAATACTTACCTTCTTCATCTTGCAAGCATCTCCATGCTGCCACATAATACTGTCTTACGGTAACTTCAAAGCAAAGTCTCTCTATTTTAAGGTGTTCATGATGGAAACAAAATAAAGCTTGTGGAAAATGTTTGTCTTCTGGCACATATATATCAAGGTCTTTTTGTTTTTTTTGAACAGAAAATTTCCATCCTAATCAACCACTTTCGGTGGGGGAAGATGAATTTTCTTGTGCAAGAAGAGGCATGCCCTTCAAAGCGAAGAATCTGAGCATCGACAGTTTGGCAAAGGCCGGCAAATTTAATGATTCTGATATTTATAACTGAAGGCGTCATAGGTACCCAGCAGAATATTGCAACACATGCTTAAGCCAATAGAAAATTGAAAGCCCTAATTACCTGATGCTGAATTAATTATTAAGAAGCACGAACTACCAAATTTCCCAGTAGAGAAACTGATAAATTATTTTCATCTAATGATTTTGACAGATAAAACAAGCCGTATAAGCATTTGATATACTTGTATGTCTTCTAGTATGGTGGATAATGTTTGTATTCATCGACAAGCTATGATCACTTAAAACATCACAGTCTAATACCTGTTGTTAATTGCACGACACTTTAAAATGAATCGATAATCATCATATAAGGAGACATGACCCAAGACTTAATTATGGCCAGATCAAAGTGAAATTAGTATTTTATTAGAAATTGGGAAAACCATAAAAAGTCATTTTCTTTTGTTATACTCCTAAAAAAATGACTGGCCTGTTTTGGCCAATTTCAAGTGTCCGATGCTGACTGCAATAGGAATTGGTAAATAAGTCAACTTATTGGAAATGGTATCATGGAAAATCTAAAGTCAGATAAATCATAAATGCTTATTTTATGATTGGTAAGAAAATTTAGACAAGATAATTAAGGTTTTTCCCCTTCACAAACTTACATTGCTTGCGGAATGGAAAGACTACTGAACGTCAATATTTTAAGCCAAACTTTGGTGTTACTGTCTATATATATTACTAATTAAGCTGAAATGACACCTAACAAGCATCCTTGAAATGCATGGAAACTCTACGCATTCTTAGGAAGTGGTTCGGAAAGAAAAAGAAGGCGATGGGTAGTAGTATAGCAAAAAGATGGAAGCCTCTAAGCGGCCAGAATCATTGGGGAGAGCTTTTGGACCCTTTGGATATTGATCTTCGCCGTTACATTATTCACTATGGAGAAATGGCTCAGGCTACCTATGACGCCTTCAACACCGAGAAGGCATCCAAGTTTGCTGGAAGCAGCCTGTATGGCAAGGA
This sequence comes from Theobroma cacao, assembly GCF_000208745.1. NCBI lineage: Eukaryota > Viridiplantae > Streptophyta > Magnoliopsida > Malvales > Malvaceae > Theobroma > Theobroma cacao. The sequence goes on from NC_030855.1 coordinate 23,184,234, forward strand.
AGATTTCTTCTCTAAAGTGAATTTGGAGAAAGGCAATCCTTACAGGTATCAAGTGACAAAATTCTTGTACGCGACGTCGCAAATCCAACTTCCGGAAGCATTCATCGTGAAGTCATTGTCGAGGGAAGCATGGAGCAAAGAATCCAACTGGATCGGATATGTTGCTGTGGCCACGGACGAAGGGAAAGATGTTTTGGGGAGGAGGGATATTGTGATTGCCTGGAGAGGAACTGTGCAGACCCTGGAATGGATCAATGATATTGAATTCAACTTGGTTTCGCCTGAGAAAATTTTTGGTCATGAGCGTAGAGATATCAAGGTGCACGAGGGCTGGTACTCCATCTACACCTCGGAAGACTCACGTTCGCCCTATAACAAAAGCAGTGCCAGAGACCAGGTAAGATTCTTTTCAATACTGTATTATTGGCGGAATGATAAGGTGGAAGGACCTTAAACTATAAAATTTGAGAATCATAAACATTTTCAAGACTTGTATGATAGAAAAACAATGCGGTTCCACATTTCTTTTCAATTTTCAGTTATCCTCTAAAATTTGATTACAATTATTTTTAAGCCTTATATTACTATAAAGGGGAAGGGCCTACGTCTTCTTCAATGTCTTGACGAATAAAAAAACAAGAAAATTTTTGCATTGATTAACCTCGATGAGTGGGGAAAAAGCAAGGGATAAAGGAAATATAAAAATCACAGTAAGTAATATCCTCTCTTTTTCGTCAGTTCAGACAGCGGAGTCATGTAGACCACAAGCTCACCATAACAATTGATATCCTATTACGTACTATCAATGTAAAAAAATAAAAATTGTTTGTTTTTGCTATTGATTTTGTAGGTTCTTAATGAGGTTAGGAGACTAGTGGACCAATTCAAGAACGAGGAAATAAGCATCACAGTGACCGGCCACAGCTTAGGTGCAGCGCTTGCAACTCTGAATGCCATCGACATAGTTGCCAATGGATATAACAGGCCCAAAAGCCAGTCGCGCAAGGCCTCTCCTGTTACAGCTTTTCTATTTGCCAGTCCTCGAGTTGGCGACTCAGACTTCAAGAAGGCGTTTACAGGATTCAAAGACCTTCGAGCCTTACGCGTCGGGAACGCCTTAGATGTAGTCCCCAACTATCCTTTGGTAGGTTATTCGGATGTGGGAGAAGAGTTGGCTATTGATACCCGTAAATCCAAGTACTTGAATAGTCCTGGAAACTTGTCAAGTTGGCATAATTTGGAAGCTTATTTACATGGCGTGGCTGGAACACAAGGGAGTAAAGGAGGGTTTGCTTTGGTGGTTAATCGCGATATAGCCCTGGTAAACAAATCAATCGATGGATTAAAGGATGAATATTTGGTGCCAGTGTCATGGAGGATTGAAAAGAACAAAGGTATGGTTCAGCAGGAAGATGGCTCTTGGAAATTGATGGATCATGAAGGTCAAGATGATGTTGATCCATGATTGGCGTGCCTTGGTTTGATAATTAAGCTGTGCAACATAATTGATAGCGTTAGGTAATAATCAATGTACTAGGACTAAGGAAGTCAATTGGTGTTTTGAGTGGGAAACAGGGAATCAATTTTTCTTTGTGATTATTTCTTTTTCTTTTCTTTCCTTTTTTTTTTTTGTTGAAGTGTGTGATTAGTTCTTTTTGTAACGTGCATTACATATATACTGGCATAATTCTATTTGTTACTCATTTATGAATTTACACTCCATGATTTTACTGTTCATTATCTTTTGCTTGTATTGACCGTTTCTTTATTGTTCTAATAGAATTTTCTTGATGATGATAATAATAATAATAATAATAAAAAAAGAGTTTTAACAATAGTGTTGCAAGATACTTGCTTGATGCTTGGATACAAGTAAATAACAGTGTTAAAAGAGAGTGATGGCTATTTCCATAGTATCCCATTAGAGAGAACTCAGTGGCGAGAAAATCTCAGAGGGTCTATTGGAACCTCTCCGATGTTGATCTCCTCCTCTACCTTATACACTAAATAGGTCTTTTGGTCTTTGCCTAAAATAAGAAAAAATGGATTGTTATTGTAGTCTCTTATTATACTCTCAGTTTCCTATCAGGAGGCTTTACTCCTTCTCTTCTCCTAATTATGTTAGTTGCTTTTCAAAAAAATAAAATAAAATTCATGACTCCTTAATTTGTAAATTTCTTAGGGTTCCCTTATTATGCCACTTTGGATTTCTTCAAAGAGGAAATCATCATGATCGTTTGAACTATTGCTCTTTCGAGGCCACCATAGCTGCAGCTGTTGATCTATTTTTGTGGACCAACATTATTATGTTTAATGTAACTGTGATGCTTGATACCTAAAAACCATGTTTACATGGAATCATCTAAAATGCAAGCATCGAACATGGAGAACATGTTGAATATTATTTTTTCAATAATTGTTTTCCATATGTTGAGGTTTAGATTTAGTCATTGTCATGCCACATGGGATATGATATATGGACATGTTATGATTAAATTTCTACTTATTGTATTTTCTACTGTCAACTTTCTTAATTTAGTCCAAATAATACGTATAAAAGAATTCTCTATTGCATGCCAAGCCATGTAGGTCTAATCTTGTGTTGATATACCTTTGGCTATATTGTCCTAATTGCAATAAATTATTACTAATAGCTATGTATATGTATATATATTTTGATTAAGTTTTGTACATTAAACAAGTATTTTAAAATTTTAATAAAATATAAAATGAAGTTAATTAAAGTGTCAACATTTTAATGACTGAAGACTTAAATCAATATTCATGTGTTTCTTTCAGTTATCGATCAAATTATGCTTTTCAAAAAAAAATTAAAGTGTTGACACAGAAGAATAATATGACTTATAAATGGCAGTATCAACACAAAATTATAATAATAACATCAACAATAAATTAAGTCTTTTCTTTACGGCAGCTTCGACCCAAGTTATGGATAGACATTAATTAAATCAAGAGTTCTATAGGTATACCTCAGGAAAAGAGATAGATAATGTTGAGAACAATAAAAATGTATCTTTCAAAAAAAATAAAATGAACAAAAAAAATGTGGGGGGACTGTTAGCGTTAGGTGGCCCAAATATGAAAAATGAAGCCGTGTGAATATACAGAAAGAAAATAAAGCCGACTGGATGAATGTCGTTCTTGGGGTTGAGCTTAAAGGAAAGTTTCATGTTAAAAATGTGTTTAATTTCCAATTTGTTTATCCACATTGGATTCCGTCTTCTTCCCTCCTTCGGGTCGGACAACACCTTATTTAGAGCACACAAAGCAATCTAGGAGTCATATCTTCACAAAAAAGCTTAGAAAAGAAGAATTGAGAGAATTTGTTGATTCAGAGTGATGGCTAGCTCCATAGCATCTCGTTGGAGAGAACTCAGTGGCGAGAAAAACTGGGAGGGCCTATTGCATCCTCTTGATCTTGATCTCCGCCGCTACATTATTCATTATCTTCAAAGGGCTGGAGCTGCGGGAGATCTCTTCAATAACAAGAAGGCATCTAAGAGTTACGGACTTAGCCTATATCCACCAGATGAATATTTTTCTAGGGCTGGTCTTGAAATTGGAAATCCATACAAGTACCGGGTGACCAACTTTATATATGGCACGGTTGGTACTAGTCAGTCAGAATACTTTGGATTTGTGGCAGTGGCCACAGATGAAGGAAAGGCTGTTCTAGGAAGGAGGGATATTCTAGTTTCATGGAGAGGAAGCATGACTCGCGCGGACTGGTCTGAAAATATAGACTTCGTCCCAACATCGGCCAAAGAATTATTCGGAACTGATTTAGCTCAAGTGCACTCTGGCTTTCTTTTTATTTATGCAGGGAAAATGGCGGATTCTCTTTACAATAAAACCAGCGCCAGAGATCAGGTAAATAATCTTGATATTCTACTTATGTCTCTCAGCCTGAATGTGGTAGTGCCAGGGATCAGTCACAAGTCTCCCTGATTATATACGCATTTGACTTTACTGAGCCTTACTATTTAGAAAATTGCCCCATTCATTGCACTTTGATTTAAACACAAATAAAGTTTGAGTAATTCGTAGGATCATAATCCACCTAACTTGTTCCACTTAAGAAAACAAAATTCCTATCTAATGATCCTATTCAAAATTTATTAATGCTTCTCAGGCTCTAAAGGCGGTCCAGGAACAGGTTGACAAGTACCAGAATGAAGATGTAAGCATAACTGTAACAGGCCATAGCTTGGGTGCCGCACTTGCAACCCTGAATGCTATGGACATAGTTGCCAATAGTTTTAACAAGCCAACAGGCAACTCGGCTAAGTCATCCATGGTCACAGCTTTTCCAGTTGCCAGCCCTCGCGTTGGGAATCTAAAATTCATGGAAATATTTGATGAACTTAAGGATCTTCATCTCCTGCGCATTGTGAATTCCATAGACCCTGTTCCTAATGTTCCAATTGGATTTGACTACACCCATGTAGGAGAAGAGTTAGGAATTGACACAACTAAGTCAACGTACTTGAAATCGAATGTTCATCCTCACAATTTGGATGTCTATGGGCATGGAGTTGCAGGGGTGCAAGAAAATGGAGAATTCAAATTGGAAGAGGAACTTGAATTTGACAATGCAGTCGTAAACAAAACTGGTGATTGTTTACTGGACGAGTATAAAATTCCAATTGAATGGTGGAACAATGAGAAGTTCAAGGGCATGGTTCAGATGGATGACGGTCATTGGAAGTTCATTGACTCTGCTTATGTGCCAGATCCTCCAAGTGCTTGATCATGGCAAATGCTCAAGATCTTTTACTCTTTTTAAGACGTAATCAAATAAAAGTGTGTCACTATCCCAAAAATAAGTACCTCTATTTTTAGAGCAATCCAAATGGAAGGGTGAATTCGTGGTTTCTTTTAAATGAGTTGGACATTAGGCCTGGTTTGTCAACAACAGATAGTTTAGTACGTCCAACGTAATTGTGCTGTCTGTAGTTTGTGTTATATTATTGGTGAATGAATTCGACTTCTATGTCAGAAATAATTTAGTAATAGACAAACTGAGTACTACTCTCCTTTGTGTTAAGGTATCAAATCATAGTATAGCAAGGATAACTGTCGCATACAAATAACAAAGTAGCATGTGAAGAAAACGGTCTCACTTGCACAACTTAATTAGTTTTTTCTATTCCACACCTTCACAACCCAGTAATAGAACTTTAAGAAGGCTACTCTCTAGAAAGAACTAGCAAAGACAACAGCACAATCGCCAAAAAGCATAAAAGAAAACAACCTGAGCAATGCCTAATTTAGCCAAAAAATCAACAAAAGGATCGCCTCCCTGTAAGTATGAACAAACTACACATTTTCGATTCCCTTCTTCAGTTTATCTCAGCAAATAGATTCCAATTTGTCCAAGGCCTTGCTGTTGTGTTTCTCAGTTAACTGGAATATTGTTGATTAACTTGCAAGAGGAAGTAATGTAAGAACTCGAACAAGGGAATGAGTTGCTTAATTTTAACAATGAAGGAGTGCCAACCAGGAGGATGCTCGAACTCTCACGATCCCACTTAACTATCCCAACTTATGTGCTGACAATCATAGAAGACTTGTTGCTAGTATATATATTATTATATACTAGTATGAAACATTTTTTGATATAAACCATCTACTGAAACATTTGACAGTTTCTCCAATACAAAAGTATATGACTTGTGAAGAACTGTTTTCAGTATTGGTAAGCAACTTTCTACAGAGGGCAGGCAGAGGGTGGTTACTTAGGGTCTTTGGAAATTTAGGCAGAATTCAAGATGTGTTTATAGCAAAGAAACGAAACAAATAGGGAAAGAGCTATTAGCGTGGAGAGAATGTCGATCTTTGATTAAAATAGTCGGAAAGATTTTGTATTAGGATATTTTCTTTAATTTAATCACTTTACTTAAAATTATAACATTTTAGTTCCTTCATTTTGAAAATTACTTTAATTTAATCTCTTTCATATTTTTCATTTAAATTAATTGTTACAATACTGACATCAATACTGACGTGGTGCTGATGTAACATTAGGTGATGACGTGACATTACCAGTTGAGCATAACAAGGTGACGTGACACTACCACATCATCACAAAAAGCGACATGACATTGCCACATCACACTTTGAATTCAAGTATTGATATGGCAATGCCACATCACTCTTGTTATCCTGATGTGGCATTACCACATCATCACAAAAAGTGATGTGACATTACCACATCACACTTTAAGTTCAAGTACTAACGTGGCACTACCACATCATCCTGTCATGCTAACGTAGCATTACCACATCATAATTTGGGTTCGAGATGTCACATAGCACACCCAGAGGTTGCCACATGGCACACCAAGATGTTGACATGTGGCGCATTAGGAGATTGACACGTGACATTTTTATTTTCAAAACAAAATGTGCTTTTACTGAGATTCGAACCCAAAACTTCTAACAAATATGTCAAAACCTTTACAACCACACCCAAGCTTTTATTTGCAATTATGACTTACTTGTTTTTATTGCTTCTTTGCTTCTCTCCATTTCTTTCTTATTTTTTCTTTCTTTTCTCAAAACTGCATCATTTTGAAGTAATTTTATACTCTCAAAAACCTTAGCAACAAAAATCCTTTGAAGCCTTCTTCTCTAAAAAAAAGGCTCCAAAACAACTTGGTTTTGAAGAAAGAAAGAAAAAAATAAGAAAGAAAATGAAAGAAGAAAAGAAGAAGTAAAATATAAGCAAATTATAACTATAAAAAATGGCTTGGTTGTGGTGGTAACGGATTTGGTATATTTGTTAAAGTTCTTGGTTTGAACTTCAACAAGAGTAATCTTATTTTGAAAAATAAAAATGCCACGTGACAACCTCTTGGTGTCCACGTGGCATTTCGGACCCAAATTATAACATGGCAGTGCCACATTAGCATGGTAGGATGATGTGGCAGTGCTACGTTAGCACTTGAACTCAGAATGTGATGTGGCAATGCCACGTCACTTTTGTATGGCCACACTACCATGTCAACATTTGGTACTACATCGGCGCTACGTTAATGTTGATGTTAGCATGTTAATTTAAACAAAAAAATGAGAGGGATTAAATTGAAGTAATTCTCAATATGAAGGGATTAACATATTGTGATTTTGAATAGAAGAATTAAATCGAAGAAAATAACTAGTACAAGAATTTCCTAAATATTTTAACCATCAATCTTTACACATAGTACTTAATGAAAAATGAAACCGATCTCCAATCAAGTTGAAGGTTATAAAAGCAAAATTTAATTTCTTTCCTTTATCAAGCAATTTTTACACTTTTTTGTAATAATAGATTAATTGTTATTGGGGTCTCTTATTGTGCTTTCTGTTTCTCATTAATTAGGAGGCTTTACTCCTTCTCTTCTCACAATTAAATTAATATTGCAGTTGCTTTTACAAAATTAAAAAAAAAAATCGCCTCCTTAATTTGTCAGTTTTTTAATGTTGTTATCGATGCCATTTTAGATTTTTTTTCATAGTTGAAATCATCATGATCATTTGAACTATAGCTCTTTCGAGGCCACCATAGCTCAAGCTATTAATCTATTTCTGTGGACCGACACCATTATGTTTAATAGAACTTTGATGCTAATTGATAACTAACATTCATGTTTATCATGAAATCATCTAAATTCAAGCATGGAACATGGAAAACATGTTGAATATTATCTTTCCAATAATTGCTTTCCAACTATTAAGATTTAGATTTAGTCATTTTCATGGCACGTGGGATATTATATGGACATCTTATGATTAAACTTTTACTTATTGTATTTTATACTGCCCACTTTCTTAATTTATTTCAACTAATACGTATAAAACAATTATCTATTGTGCATGCCGAGCAATGGAGGTCTAATCTTGTGCTCATCCGTTAGATACCTTTGTCTATATTATCCTAATTGCAACATATTCTTACACAAGCTATATATATAATGATCACTAGCTCGGTGCAAATTGTATAAACATGTTAAACTTTCCGATTCTCAAAGACTTCTTCAATTCTATTTTCATTTTTACATTTTACATAGCAAAAACGCATGTTAAGTCTTCCACACTAAACAAACATTTTAAAATTTAAATAAAATATAAAATGATGTTAATTTAAGTGTCAAAACAAAAGAGCAATATGGCTTTTAATTGGTAGTGTCAACACAATGTTATGCGTAGATATTAGTTATAATCAAGAGTTCTATATGTATAGCACATGAAAAGAGATAATGGTTTTTTTTTTTGAAAAGCATGAGAAGAGATAATGTTAAGAACAATAAATTAATATAAGGGGGGACAGTTAGGTGGGTGGAGGGCGGCTCAAAAATAAAGTTTGGAAAAATGAAGCCATGTGGATGTAAAGAAAGAAAACAAAGCCAACTCGACGAATATCCTTCTTGGGATTGAGCTTAAAGAAATGTTTCATGTTAAAAATGTGACCTTTTTTGGGCCATAGTTTAATTTCTACTTGGTTTATCCACATCGGATTTTGTCTTCTTCTGTCCTTCAGGGGTTGGACAGCACCTTATATAAAGCATACAAAGCAATCTACGAGCCATATCTTCACAAGAAAGCTTAGAAAAGAAGAATTGAGAGAATTAATTAAGAGTGATGGCTAGCTTCATAGCTTCTCGTTGGAGAGAATTAAGTGGTGAGAAAAACTGGAAGGGGCTATTGCATCCACTTGATCTTGATCTCCGCCGCTACATTATTCATTATCTTCAAAGGGCTGGAGCTGCTGGAGATATCTTCAATGACAACAGGGCATCTAAGAGTTTCGGACTTAGCCTATATCCACCAGATGAATATTTTTCTAGGGCTGGCCTTGAAATTGGAAATCCATACAAATACCGAGTGACCAACTTTATATATGGCGCTGCAGATAATGAGTCCGAATACTTTGGCTTTGTGGCAGTGGCCACAGATGAAGGAAAGTCTGTTCTAGGAAGGAGGGATATTCTAGTTTCGTGGAGGGGAACCGTAACGAGCGCTGACTGGAATGAAGATAAAAACTTCTTTCCAACATCAGCTAAAGAATTATTCGGAACTGACTCAGCTCAGGTGCACTCTGGCTTTCTCTCCATTTATACAGGGAAACTGGCGGATTCTCTTTACAGTAAAACCAGTGCCAGGGATCAGGTAAATAATTGTGGCTCTCGGCCTAAATGTAATAGTGCCAGGGATCGGTCACAAGTCTCCCTAGTTATATACGCATTTGACCTTACTTACGAAGCTTTACCATTCAGAAAATTGCCTCATTCATTGCACTTTAATTTAGAGACAAATAAAACTTTCAAAAAAAATTTTAGACGCAAATAAAGTTGAGTAATTCATACCAACATAATCCACCTAACTTGTTCCACTTTAAAAAAAAATCCTTCTAATGACCTTATTCAAATTTTATTAATGCCTCCCAGGCTCTAAAGGCGGTCCAGGATCAGGTTGACAAATACCAGAATGAGGAAGTAAGCATAACTGTAGCAGGCTATAGCCTAGGCGCCGCACTTGCAACCCTGAATGCTATGGACATAGCTGCCAATGGTTTTAACAAGCCAACAGGCAACTCGGCTAAGTCATTCATGGTCACAGCTTTTCCAGTTGCCAGCCCTCGCGTTGGGAATCAAAAATTCTTGGAAATATTTAATGAACTTGAGGATCTTCATCTCCTACGCATTGTGAATTCCACAGACCACATTCCTACGGTACCAGTTGGATTTGGCTACACCCATGTGGGAGAAGAATTAGGAATTGACACAGTGAAGTCAACGTACTTGAAATCGAATGCTGATCCACACAACTTAGGTGTTTACGGGCATGGAGTTGCAGGGGTGCAAGAAAATGGAGAATTCAAATTGGAAGAGGAACTTGATTTTGACAATGCAACCGTAAACAAGCATGGTGATTGTTTACTGGACAGATATAAAACTCCAATTGAATGGTGGAACAATGAGAAGTTCAAGGGCATGGTTCAGATAGATGACGGTCACTGGAAGTTCGTTGACTCTGCTTATGTGCCAGATCCTCCAAGTGCTTGATCATGGCAAATGCTCAAAGTCTTTTACTCTTTTTAAAATGTAATCAAATAAAAGTGTGTTGCTATCTCGAAAATAAGTACCTCTACTTACAGAGCAGTCCAAGTGGAGGGGTGAATTTGTGGTTTTTTTTTTAAATAAGTTGGACATTAGGGCTAGTTTGTGAACAATAGATAGTTAATATGTCCAAGGTAGCTGCGTTGTCTGTACTTTGTGTCATATCTATGGTGAATGATTTCGATTTCTATATCATAAGTAATTTAGCAATAGATAAACTAAATATTATTTTTTTTATATTTAAATATTTGATTTATTGATTAATATATTTTTTTAAAAAATAAAATTTAAAATTTTTTAAATATATAAAAAAATATTACTCTTGCCTGAAAAATAAAAGATAAAGAAAACTTGCGACTGACTGCAATCAGACAAATATATGAAAAAAAAAAAGCAGCAATTTGCGAAAACAGAATGCAACAACGTTGTGTGAATATTTTGGAAGTTTCAACTCTACAAACATTTGCTTATCCTGGATTGGCCACCAATTAATCTTATTTCGAATAATATGGTATATGTTCCTTTAATCTTTCTTTTAATCATCATTACTCCTTCAAAATTGAATTCAAATTAGTCTATCGACTTTCAACAATCCAGGTTGGAACCCACCTTTCACAAAAAAAAAAAAAAAAAACAATTCAGGTTGCAAGTATACAAGGCTACAAAAAAGGCAATAAATTGGATGATTGTCCCCCCTCTCCCAGGCCATGTACGGTGAGGCGAAGGTCAACCGATGAGTTCATCTGCGGAAGCCGTAGTTCACCTTCTGGCTCGTACCAGCAAGTTGCAGCCACTAAAGAAAAGCCACCTGCTGGCTTGTACCTGCTCGATTAGATGGGTCTTAGATCCAGTTCAAGTCATGGAATGGGCCTCTGCCGATATTTTATTTATGAGTTTTTTTTAAATTAATTTTATACATAACGTGTTTTTAATAATAACGTCTTTATAATTTTAATTATTTTTAATAAAAAAATTAATAGTGTCAATAAAAAACTACAACAACAATATCAACCATAAGTTAAGTCTTTTCTTTAGGGCAGCCTCGACCCAATGTTATGGATAGATTTAGTTATAATCAAAAGTTTTCTATGTATACCACATGAAAAGAGATAATGTTTTTCTTTTGAAAAGCGTGAAAAGGGATAATGTTAAGAACAATAAATATGTGGGAACCGTTAGATGGGTGGAGGGCGGCCCAAAAATAAAATTTGGAAAATTGAAGCCATGTGAATATAAAGAAAGAAAATAAAGCCAACTCGACGACTATTCTTCTTGGGATCGAATTCAAATGAAAGTTTTATGTTAAAAATGTGTTTAATTTCCAATTCGTTTATTCACATTGGATTTTGTCTTCTTCCCTCCTTCAGGGGTCGGACAACACCTTAGATAAAGCATGCAAAGCAATCTACGAGTCATATCTTCACAAGAAAGCTTAGAGAAGAAGAATTGAGAGAATTAATTAAGAGTGATGGCTAGCTCCATAGCTTCTTGTTGGAAAGAATTAAGTGGTGAGAAAAATTGGAAAGGGCTATTGCATCCGCTTGATCTTGATCTCCGCCGCTACATTATGCATTATCTTCAAAGGTGTCTTAACGTACAGGGTCAGGAAACCTAATCGTTAGACGTGGAGTGATTTGAGAGTTGCCACCAATCATTTTTTTACTTAAGTGTGATTGGTTACCTATTAAATTGATTATATTCGATGAAATTCTAAATTGATTTTAAGTTCGTCGAGAGAACGATAAACTGGTCTATGTATTTTATTTAGAGTTAAGTTCGGCAGTACGGTTACATACAGAGAAGGATTAGCACCCATGTGACGCCCGTTTCACTAACGGTACCACTTAATTATATATTATCCTAATCCATTAATTTTATTTTTATACTTCCTTAATCTGATTTATTTAATTCATCTTTGATTCCTTTAACAAGTTAAAATGTTTCATTTGTTTTAAGAATTGGACATGCACGTGATGCAATTGTGAAATGCATGGCATAAAATTGAGATAATGTTAAACGAAAATTTTTTATTAAACGTACTTTCGGAATTCGCCTATCATACTGGTGGGATCCGGGAGTATTCTCTCACTTGGGAAAATACCTGAATAACTCACATTCGCAAGTTTACTAGGTAAATTCCATCATCGGGATAGTCGTTTACGAGTAAAAACAATATTTTCATGAATACAAATCCTAATACGAGCAAAAACTTTTTTATTAAAGATATTTCTCCAAGCCCTCCCATCATACTAGTGGGACTCGAAGATATCTTTTCACCTAAGGAGTTTTTCAAAGAAACTCGCCTTCGCAAGGTTCCTCGATAAGTCCCATCATCGGGCTCATAATCGTATACGAAATATTTCTATATGCCATGACATTTAACAGTGCAGCAATAATACGTGATGCATCCATGAATGCAATGTTCATTTTTTTCATGAAATTTACTACTTTTCTATGTGTATGTTTTCTTTTTTTTTTCATCATGAACAAATATTTTTATATCTATTTATTATTCCGTTTTTATTTCATTATGCATTTTGCTATATAAATATCTATTTATTTTACTATATAAAATTTTTTAGAACCATATTTTTAGACCAAGTATTTTTATTATCTGTAACTATTATTATTTATGCTTATGTATTTTATCCATTTTTGTATTATTATGATTAACAAATTTATTGTTATTATTAATTTCCTATTTCTTTTATTTGTTTATTTTGATTAATTGGTGATTAAGTATGTGTAGTTTTTTTATTTATTTAAAATTAGGAACATCGAAATTCGAATTAAGACCCTCTCATCATACTAGTGGAGTCTTAATCGAAATCCTTAACCTAAGGAAATTCACTCGAAATTGCGACTCTCGCGTTTCGAATGGACATTCCATTATCGATATTATATTAATGATTATCTTATCTATATTAAATAAATTCATTTTTATCCCATTTTCATCATATCTTTATTTTTTATAAAACTATCTCTTTGAACTAGTTTATTATCCATAAATGAAAATTTTATTTATTTATTTATTATATTACTTTNATTAAGACCCTCTCATCGTACTGGTAGAGTTTTAATCGAAATCTTTAACCTAAGAAAATTCACTCGAAATTGCGACTCTCGCGTTTCGAATGGACATTCCATTATCGATATTATATTAATGATTATCTTATCTATATTAAATAAATTCATTTTTATCCCATTTTCATCATATCTTTATTTTTTATAAAACTATCTCTTTGAACTAGTTTATTATCCATAAATGAAAATTTTATTTATTTATTTATTATTATTACTTTTATTTATCATTTGCATAAAATTATGTTAATCATTCTCAAAAATAAAATAATCAAACCAACATCAAGCTACAAGCTCAATATGTCAAAGGTCCAAAGCTTACCCAAAGTTTGAGCCCAGATCCGCTCAAGGGGAAATCAGATCAGTAGAAAGCCCGCTTACCCACTTCAAGGATTCAACCTCCTTCCTCTGAAACGGCGTCGTTTCAAGCTCTTTAGTTGCCAAGACACCTTCACCCAAAACGGCACCATTTTATCTATATGCCTAGCTATAAAAGCTCTCATTTTTCTTCCACCCCTCATTTTCTCCTTTCATTTTTTCTTTCTCTACCAGGCTGCACTCTCCCCTCTCTCTATTTTTCTTTCTTTTCTTCTTCTTCTTTTTCTCCTTTCTCTCTTTCTGGGCACGCAACTCTCCTTTGTCTCTTTCTTCTTCCCGGCGTCGTTCCTTTCCCGCCGACGTCTCTCTTCTTTCTCTTTTTCCTCCCTCGTCGGCGTCGCTTCTCTCCCTCTCTCTCTTTTTTTGGCCTTTTCTCTAGTTTTCCTCCACTTTTGCCGATCTCTCTCTCTCAAGCTTCAACCGCTTCCGCCGATCGGCTTCCCAAGACCGAATACCCCTTCTTTACCGACCCTAAATGACCAGCTCTTCCTCAAAAAGGAAAAAAAAACCAAAAAATCTCAGTTACCCACTGTTTTTCCCATTTTCGTTTTTTTTGTTCTGCATTTTTTTTTATTTTTTTTTATTGTGGATTGTGGTTCTTGATTGCTAGATGTTTAGGATTTTTTTTTTGTTTCTAGAAGAATTTTTTTTTTTTGAATCGCTTCCTTTGGTTTTTCAAAATGTGCCCTCTGTCCATAGAGTTTTAGGGTTCTTATAAAACTCAGTTGTCCAAATTTTTGGACATCTAGAGGAAACAATCATACTCTGTTCAACATGATTCTCGGATGGGTGGCCTTAAAGTTAACAGCAAATTCACCGAAAATGATCTTTAAATCTTGGCCGTTGGAGGAGCATTTAATGCTTCGTATTTTGTTGACAATGGAGGCCCAAATGGGTCTCCAGCTTCTTTTTTATTTTTATTTTTTTATTTTGGATTTTTTTATTATTTATTATTATTTTTATATTATATATATAAAGAAAGGTGTCTTCAAAAGGGCTGAAGCTGTTGGAGATATCTTCAATGACAACAGGGCATCTAAGAATTACAGACTTAGCCTATATCCACCAGATGAATATTTTTCTAGGGCTAGTCTTGAAATTGGAAATCTATACAAATACCGAGTGACCAACTTTATATATAGCACTGCAGATACTAGTGCTTCCGAATACGTTGGATTTGTGGCAGTGGACACAGATGAAAGAAAGGCTGTTCTAGGAAGGAGGGATATTCTAGTTTCATGAAGAGGAAGCATAACGGGTTTGGATTGGGCTGAGGATGCAAACTCCTTCCCAACATCAGCTAAAGAATTTTTTGGAATTGACTTAGCTCAGGTCCACTCTGACTTTCTCTTTATTTATACAGGGAAAGTGGCTGATTCTCTTTATAGTAAGACCAACGCCAGAGATCAGGTAAATAATCTTGATATTCTACTTGTGTCTCTCAACCTGAATGTAGGAGTGCCAGGGATCAGTCACACAAGTCTCCTTGATTATATACGCATTTGACCTTACTTACTGAGCCCTACTATTTAGAAAATTACCCCATTAATTGCACTTTAATGTAAACACAAATAAAATTGAGTAATTTGTACCAACATAATCCACTAACTGTAGACACCTTTAAAAAATAATAATAATAATAAAAAAGAGAGGAATGGTTGGGCGTATGCCTAGCCATCCCTTCCCCCCAACCAACATGAGTAATGGGGCTCTAGGTACCAACTCTTTGGTGCTAGAACCCCATTATTGGGTTTTCTAAATTTTTGGACAATCCCATTTTTAAAGAAAAGGGGAACAAAAAAAACAAGGATCTCCTGCAAAAAAATCCCTCCACCAAAAAACTCAAACAAACAAAAAACAACAACAATTAACCCAAAAAGCCATAAAACACTAACCAAAAAGCCATAATCAAACACCAAAAAAATAAATACTAAAGAAACAAAAAGGGTGAGGGAGAAAGAGAGAGGATCGGCGAAGAAGAGAGAGGAAGGAAAAAGAGGTGTTGGCGGTTGAGAGTGCTATAGCTGGGAGAGAGAAGAAAAAAGAAAAAGGAGAAAGAAGAAAGAGAAAAGAAGAAAAAGAGAAAGAAATAAGGGGAAAAAGGGGAAGAAGGAGAAGGAGAAAGAAAGAAAGAGAGAAGAAAAAGGGGGGAGCGGTTGGGAGAGAAGAAGAAAGCAAAAGCAAAAGAAAGAAAGAACAGAAAAAGAAAAAAAGAAGGAAAAGGATTTAGGTCAAGGGTCCGGTGGGCTTGCAAAACAGGACTGGTGTGGCAAGCTTGGGTCCTCTGCGGGTTTGTGGAAACTGGGCCAATCTAGCCTAGTAAGGTAAAACTCTTTCCTTTTATTTGTGGACCATTTTAGTAGGTTTTAGATCTAGTCCATCTTGTGTAAATAAAATGTATTATTGATTTAATGTTAATTATTTTAGGAAAAGTTATAAAAAATTTTAAAATTTTTTTTATGTTGATTTTAGTGTTAGAAGATAAAAATAAAAGTAATAATAATAATAATAAATAAATAAATGATAATATTAAAAAATCATAATACAAATATAAAAATTATAAAAAATAAAAATAAATTATGAAGAAGAATAAAGAAATAAAAAAGAAAAAACATAATAATAACAAGAAATAGAAATAATAAATAAATAATAAAATATACATTTTTTGAGTAATTTCACTTAAAAAGGGTAAAGAGTTGCCACTTTTAGGTAGGTCACTTAAATTTGGAGATCAAAACGGATTTTCACCGAAGCATCGGGATAAATCCGAACTCTATACTCCAATACTCATTAATTCAAATAATTATTTAAAAAATATAAAATGAAATAATAAATAAAAATAATAAATAATAAATAAATTAAAAAAAGATAAAAAAATAATAAAATAGCAAATAACATGCATTAAAGAAAAATTTTTAATAATAAACACGTAAACAAGGCAATAAATCACCTTGAACTATTAAACACATTATCACATGAATTTTAACTAACTAAATCAATAAACGCGATCATATAAGCATCATCATCTTATACTGTCATAACATGCCACATTCTTCTTGTTAATGGGGTGAGAATCCCGATGATGGGATTTTCCCGAGGAGCTTGTAAAGACGAGTTCTTTCGGGGATATCTCTAGGTGAGGAAAATTTCGAGACTTCATCAAAGCGTTGGGATGGTCTTCGAATGATTTTCCAATTAAAAATTATCGACTCCATTATTTAAAATAAACAAGTCATGACATCATTTTACGCTTGCATCATGTGCATACGTAAAACTAAATAAAATAAAAAAACTCAATCAGCCAATTTAATAAAAATTAGTTAATAAGCAGGGATTAAATCAAAAGTAGGCTACAATAAGATAACTTAAGATTAAATGGTATCGTTCGCGGAACGGACGACACGGAGGTGTTAACCCTTCTCCGTGCGTAACCGCACTCCCGAACCTATCTCTGAAAAATATGGATCAGTTCTCGTTCTGTCGACGAACTTAAAATTAATTTAGAACTTCGTCGATTAGAATCGGGTTAATAGATGACCAATCACACCTATATAAAAAAGATTGGTGGAGACTCCTAACCACTTAATTTTCGTCGACGTCTGGCGGTCGGGTTCACGGACCCGCACGTTACGACAGATGGCGACTTCGCTGGGGACATCGAGAGTCAAGCCATTAATTAATCATAAGTTATCTTAAGCCTTAAATAATTTGTTGTCTTCCTTAGCATCAATTTTGCATATTTTTGTTTAATGCATTCATTTATTTTGCTATTATTATTATTTCATTATTTTTAATAATTGCGGGAAATTTAGGATAAGGGGAGTGTGAAATCATTGGTCCAAGGTCAGTATATTCCTTCTCACACACTACACATCTTGCATTCATGCATAAGCCTTTCATCCAGGCTTTGTCCTTAATTAGGAGGGAGTTAAGTAGCTACGTTCTCATGAGGTGATAACCTTCGCATGGGCTAGTGAAGACTCCCACTCAGATCGAACCTAGTCTGTTTGAAGCCTGTAATGGGTGAGGACTGAGGTGCTTTACTAGTCCGTGNTGAGTACTTTCACTTAAAAGGGGTAAAGAGTTACCACTTTTAGGTAGGTCACTTAAATTTGGAGATCGAAACAGATTTTTACCAAAGCATCAGGATAAATCCGAACTCTATACTCCAATACCCATTAATTCAAATAATTGTTTAAAAAATATAAAATGAAATAATAAATAAAAATAATAAATAAATAATAAAAAGAAAAAAAATAATAAAATAGCAAATAACATGCATTAAAGAAATTTTTTTTAATAATAAACACGTAAACAAGGCAATAAATCACCTTGAACTATTAAACACATTATGACATGAATTTTAACTAACTAAATCAATAAACGCGATCATATATGCATCATCATCTTATACTGTCATAGCATGTCACATTTATCTTGCAAATGACGCGGGAGTTCCGATGATGAGATTTTCCCGAGGAGCTTGTAGAGACGAGTTATTCTGGGGA
This sequence comes from Theobroma cacao, assembly GCF_000208745.1. Taxonomy (NCBI): domain Eukaryota; kingdom Viridiplantae; phylum Streptophyta; class Magnoliopsida; order Malvales; family Malvaceae; genus Theobroma; species Theobroma cacao. The sequence goes on from NC_030855.1 coordinate 23,202,325, forward strand.
TATCTCTAGGTGAGAAAAATTTTGAGACTTCACCAAAGCGTTGGGATGGTCTTCGAATGATTTTCCAATAAAAAAATTACCGACTCCATTATTTAAAATAAATAAGTCACGACATCATTTTACGCTTGCATCATGTGCATACGTAAAATCAAATAAAAAAATCAGTCAGCCAATTTAATGAAAATTAGTTAATAAGCAGGGATTAAATCAAAAGTAGGCTATAAAAGGATAACTTAAGATTAAATGATACCGTTCGTGGAACGGGCGCCACGGAGGTGTTAACCCTTTTCCGTGCGTAACCGCACTCCCTAACCCATCTCTAAAAAAACGCGGATCAGTTCTCGTTCTTTAAACAAACTTAAAATTAATTTAGGACTTCGTCGATTAGAATCAAGTTAATAGGTGACCAATCACACCTAAATAAAAAAAATTGGTGACAACTCATAAACATTTAATTTTCGTCAACGTCTAGCGGTCGGATTCCTGGACCCGCACGTTACGACACTAACTTGTTCTACTTAAAGAAAAAAAATTCCCATCTAATGACCCTATTCAAAATTTATTAATGCTTCTCAGGCTCTAAAGGCTGTCAAAGAACAGGTTGACAAGCACCAGAATGAAGATGTAAGCATAACCGTAACAGGCCATAGCCTGGGCGCCGTTCTTGCAACGCTGAATGCTATGGACCTAGTTGCCAATGGTTTTAACAAGCCAACAGGTAACCCGGCTAAGTCATTCATGGTCACAGCTTTTCCAGCTGCCAGCCCTCGCGTTGGGAATCTAAAATTCCTCGAAATATTTGCTGGACTTAAGGATCTTCATCTCCTACGCATTGTAAATTCCACAGACCCTGTTCCTAAGGTTCCAATTGGATTTGACTACACCCATGTGGGTGGGAGAAGAGTTAGGAATTGACACAGCCAAGTCAACGTACTTGAAATCGAATGCTAATGCTCACAATTTGGATGTTTATGGCATGGAGTTGCAGGGGTGCAAGAAAATGGAGAATTCAAATTGGAAGAGGAACTTGATTTTGACAATGCAGTCGTAAACAAACATGGTGATTGTTTACTGGACAACTATAAAATTCCAATTGAATGGAGGAACAATGAGAAGTTCAAGGGCATGGTTCAGATGGATGACAGTCACTGGAAGTTTGTTGACTCTGCTTATGTGCCAGATCCTCCAAGTGCTTGATCATGGCAAATGCTCAAGATCTTTTACTCTTTTTAAAATGTAATCAAATAAAAGTGTGTTGCTATCCCGAAAATAAGTACCTCTACTTTTAGAGCAGTCCAAGTGGAGGGGTGAGTTCGTAATTTCCTTTAAATAAGTTGGACATTAAGTCTGGTTTGTCAACAATAGATAATCTAGTACGTCAAAGTAATTGTGCCGTCTGTACTTTGTGTTATATCATTGGTGAATGAATTCGACTTTTATGTCTAAAATAATTTAGTAATAGACAAACTAAGTATCACTCTCCTTTAGGGGCAAAAAAAAGTTAAAGAAAACTTGCTATTGACAGCAATTAGACAAACGGAATACAACAACGTTGAGCTGGTCGTGTGAATATTTCGAAAGTTTGAACTCCACAAACATCTGCTTATCTTGGATCGGCCACCAATTAATCTTATTTTCAATAACATGATATATGTTCCTTTAATCTTTCTTTTAATCAACATTACTCCTTAAAAATTGCATTCAAATTAGTCTATCGACTTTCAACAATTCAGGTTGCAAGTATACAAGGCTATAAAAAAGGGAAAATTATTGAATGATTGTTCCCCCCTCCCCCACCCCTTCCCCCGCTCCTAGGCCTTGTACGGTGAGGCCAAACGCAGCCGACGAGTTCATCTGCCGAAGCCGTAGTTCACCTGCACGCTGCAGCCACTAAAGAAAAGCCGGGTGATACCTGCTGGCTTGTACCTGCTTGATTAGATGGGTCTTAGATCCAGTTTAAGTCATGGAATGGGCCTCCGCTGATATTTTGTTTATTTGGTCCAAAGAAGTACCAGCTCTAAGAAATAAAGCATATACTACCACTATCTTTTGGCAGTGCTCAATGGATGAATGATAATCTTGATAAATTTAGGAAATCTTGAAAATGTGTGGACACGAATACTATGGTCCCAATCTGAGTTCTGTCGCGATTCAGTGTGAATATTTAAAACGTGCAGAAGTAGTAATAATGAAGAGGCCTAAGATATTTGTACACATGGATGGTTGAGAAGTGAAGGGATTTTACATTACATGATAAAATATACTAAAATAATAATAATGAATATACTATTTGCCTTTATCTGTTGCTTTCACAACATTATAAATTCAATTGAATTTAAATTATAAATTATATTTATTTTCTTACTCATGAATCATATGTAGTTAAAATTCGTCATATAGCCTCATCTTAGAATGCATGCATGAGGTTCACTCATTCTACAATGAGGACAAAATGAAGAATTTTGCTTATCCACGGCTAGCTGATAAGAATAATACCCGCCAGTTATCAACATATATAAATAGCAATTACTACATCTTTTGCTCTAGGAATACTAAAATTCCTAGATATTTGTTGATTGCTTATTTCTTGTTTGTTTTTCCAGCTTTTGTTTTACCTTCTTTCTTCTTTTGTCTTTTCGAGAAAGGGGAGAGCCTCGCAGAGCACGATAGATAAAGCATGGAAAGCAAGCTTAGAGTCGCATAATCCTGACCGTAAATTAAGTAGGCGAGAACTGACTAGCGAGTGAACAAGAGTCATGGATAATTCCATAGCAACAAGGTGGAGGGATCTTAGCGGCGAGAAAAACTGGAAGGATCTATTGCATCCTGTTGATCCTGACCTCCGCCGCTATGTTATTCACTACGGTGAAAGGGCCGGAGCTGCTGGAGATCTCTTCAACGATACAATGGCATCCAGGGGGTTCGGATATTGTCTTTATCCACCAGATGAGTTCTTCTCCAGGGCTGGTCTAGAAAATGGAAACCCGTTCATGTATGAAGTGACCAACTTTTTTTATGGAGCCGCAGATAGTAATGACTCCAATTGGTTTGGATATGTGGCGGTTGCTACAGATGAAGGAAAGACTGCTTTGGGAAGAAGGGATATCTTGGTTTCTTGGAGAGGAACAGGAACAGAACCGGAATGGATTGATGATGCAAGGTTTTTTACAACACCAGCTAAAGAGTTATTTGGAACCGACCATGCTAAGGTGCACTCTGGCTTTCTTGCTATTTATACAGGAAAAGTCTCCAATTCTCCTTATAACGAGACAAGTGCCAGGGATCAGGTAAATCTTGATATTGTACTAGCGGTTTCCTTATTTCCCCTTAATGTTGCCAAAATTCATCTAATAGTTCATATGATTATGCAATTTGAACATACGCAATCTTTTGTTGACACCTTTCAGGTTCTAAAAGCAGTTCGAAAACTGGTAGATAAGTACCAGAATGAGGATATAAGCATTACTGTCGTCGGCCACAGCCTGGGAGCAGCCCTTGCAACATTGAACGCTACTGATATAGCAGCCAAGGGATATAACAAACCCACAGACAATTCAAATAAGACGTGCATGGTCACAGCTTTTGCATATGCTAGTCCACACGTTGGGAACCAAGAATTCAAAGAAGTAATTGATGGACTCATTGAGCTTCATATCCTACGCATCACCAATTCCACAGATATAATTCCCAAGCTTCCAGTGCTTTTAGGCTACACCGATGTGGGGGAAAATTTGGCAATCGACACAACCAAATCACCGTACTTGAGGCAGGGCATTAACGCTCACAATTTGGAGGTTCACTTGCATGGAGTGGCAGGGGTACAAGAAAGCGGAGAATTCAAACTGGAAGTTGATCGTGATATTGCACTCATAAACAAAAAAATTGATGGTTTACAGAACAAATATAAAATACCGCCTGAATGGTGGAACCATGAGAAGTTCAAGAATATGGTTCAAATGGATACTGGCCGTTGGCAGTTTGTTGATTGTGCTTATGTGCCGGACCCTCCAAATGATTACCTCCAGTAACACTATATAGTTCATCCAGCAAAAGAAATTAAAAATCACAATGGTTGCTCTACTTATGGTCAAAGTGGAGGGGTCGGCATGGAGTTTATATGTTCTCTGCAGCTATTGATTTCCTTAGCTTGGCTATTTCACAAAGTTATGGGGTCTATCGGCACCGGTTAGCCTAGCTAGATCCAATGTGCTTCTACTTCTTTTGCAGCTATAATTAGTTTATCTGCTACATGTTATTAATGAAAACTGGAAGTAGAAACTCCTTTTTTCAGGAAAGCATTTGTCTCTGTTTGATTGACTGGCCACTATCAATGCCCTTTTTGTTCTCATTCTGAACTCAAGCCCAGCCACCTAAAGAAACCATCGCGTTAAGCTCTTGGGGGAAGTTTTGGGTCTTCCGAATTAGGTCCAGTGTGGTTGTGGATCTATCTGTCTGATGGGCTTCCAACGGTGTTCACACGTGTCATTAACCTGATAATTCTTTATCATCTAAGAATATCGTCGACCGTCTGCCTTCGGTTTCCGAAGAGGCCAACATTATCTTCCTGGGAAGAAAATTAATTAGGTTTTTTTTAAATATTTTTAATCATTTCGTTGACCTTTGGAGCAAACTACGAGTATACTAAGTATATATTAGACAATAACGTACTGATTTTATATTCTTCAATAAGCAGACCAACTAGGAAGTTGGAGCACTTGAAGAAGTTATCTGTTGGATTTAATAGCGAAATACTTAAAAGCATTTTTATTTTATCAGTTGTGTTCATACAAATTAATAGTGAAATACTCTATATTGGAAAAAGCCTTAATTATGATGTAATTAAACAATTTTTTTTGAAGAATGATGTAATGTGCCTATAGATATTTTTGTGAAGAGGATTTGTCGTCCTTGTCTTCCTTTTTTTTTTTTTTATGGGTCAAGAATCACATAATATTTTACTAACTAAAATTAAAATTGCAATGAATATGGTCAATTCCTTTAATTATAATAATTTTTTCTTCCTTTTTTTGCTTATTTTTAATATGGGGATAAACTCTCAATTAATATACTTGTAAATATGGATTCTATGCTTCTCCGGGCAAGATGATCAACACTTACTAATTTAATAGTTGGTAATGTTTTGCTTTCACGAAATTGGAACAATTAATATATAATAATGGAAAATGTGTGCCATAGGGCAAAGATTGGGTAGAAGTCTTTGACCATGTCTAACAAGTTATGCTCAACTATCATTCCATGTGGAAAAATAAAAAACTACCATTCTTGAAAACTTAATATCACCAAATATGCTTTTGAAAATTAAAAAATAAGAATAAGGGGGACACCATAGTTGGGGCATGAGGAGCACATCGCTATATATTGGCTGCAATAAGAATTAAGAGCTCATAGATCCCTCATGGATTTTTTTGGCAAGAAAAAGAAATCGATGGGTAGCATTGCGCAAAGGTGGAGAGAACTAAGTGGGGAAAATAACTGGGAGGGTTTATTGGACCCTCTTGATAAAGATCTTCGCAAGTATATTATTCACTATGGTGAAAGAACTCAAGCTGTTATGGATGCCTTTAATGGAGAGAAGGCGTCGAAATGGGTTGGATTTAGCCGATATTCAACGGAGGATTTCTTCTCTAAAGTGGGGTTAGAGATGGGCAATCCTTACAAATACAAAGTAACCAAGTTCTTTTATGCAAGATCAGAAATCCAAATCCTTGATTGGTTTGCTGCTGTGGAATCCAACTGGATCGGGTATGTGGCTGTGACCACCGACGAAGGAAAGGCTGTCTTAGGAAGAAGGGACATTTTGATATGTTGGAGAGGAACCATGCGAAACTTGGAAGTGATTAATGATATTAAAGCAGATTTAGTCTCAGCTGCCGATATACTTGGAGATAATGGAGATCCGAAGGTGCACCATGGTTGGCATTCCATATACACTGCGAAAGACTCAAAATCCGTATACAATCAGGCCAGTGCTAGAGAACAGGCAAGTCTAACGTTATTTAATATGCTATTCATGATATAGTATGTTAAACATAAGCATGTATATCAGATACTAATTAATTGTAAGAAGTGATTTTATCAGGTTCTAAGTGAGGTTAGGAGGCTGGTTGACTTATACCAAGACGAAGAAATCAGTATAACCTTGACGGGCCATAGCTTAGGTGGCGCAGTTGCCACGCTCAATGCAGTGGACATTATTGCAAATGGATATAACAAGTCGACGACCAAACCAGACAAGGAATACTTGGTCACAGCCTTTGTATTTGCCAGCCCTCGCGTTGGGGACTCAGGCTTCAAGAAAGTCTTCTCTGGACTCAAAAATCTTCATGTCTTGCGGATAAAAAATGAATTAGATATGGTTCCTTCACTGCCAATACCATTACCTTTACTCCATTATACCCACGTTGGGGAGAAATTGTTAATCGATTCCCACAAGTCGCCATACATGAAGAGTCACTTGGATATCAGTGAGAATTTGGTGATTGCTCATCAGTTGGAGCCATATTTGCATGGAGTCGCAGGTTCACAAGGGGCCAAAGGGGAATTCAAGCTGGAGGTTAATCGGGATATCGCGCTTCTAAACAAAAGCTTGGATGCATTGAAAGACGAGTATAAAGTTCCAGTTGAATGGTGGATAGAAAAGAATAAAGGCATGGCTCAGCAGGACGATGGTTCCTGGATATTGGACGATCATGAACCAGAGCCTGCAATTGTTTAAATTAGTCTAATTTTAAAATCGTGTAAGCTTCGGTTCATCGGGCTATCCAAGTTATGATTTGGTTCCATATGCAAGTATAGTTATTAAGATTAAGATCAAAGTTTAATATATATTGCCGTTTATGTATATACATATCAACCAAGAAAACTGAGTTCAGGCGATGTAATCCTTTCTGGTTTTAGTTCTTAAAGAATGTGGTGGGGTTTTTCTTAGTTATTGCCAATTGATTAAGACAAAGTCTTACCTTGATTTCCCAGATGGGTTGATTTCGCTCCTCTTCAGAATAGGTCTATGCTTACTTTTACTTTTCAATTCAATTAATTACATCCTATTTTGGAGCTGGCGATTGGTGAAGCAGAAGAGGTTGCTAGTTGATAGTGACAGGAAAGCCCATTAGGCCCACTATTTTAAAGTTTTAGGTTTCTGGCCCAACAGGGAAAGCTCCTCTTGGGCCTAACTTTAATGAAATTATAAAGATATGAAAAAGCTAGTGGACCGCTTGTTAATTTAAGATACGGGTCAAATAATTAGGCTAGGCTGGTCAGGCATCAATCCCATTGCCTTTAATAGAATTATTTGGACAGTTTCACGTCATTGCCTAACTGATACTGGGCCAGATAACGCCATGTATGGTCTTGTTATCTTTTTGTTTTTCCTTTATTATCTATATTATCAAATCTTATATGGTGGCAAAAAAATATTTAATTTTCCGTTGTTGATAAAACCATGATTTTATTTTCCATGAATGTTCATTGGATTTGTTTGATTCACTTTGCGTATATGTCGTAAGGTACTTATTTTTTTAAAAAAAAATTAACTTGATAAAGTATGCACATTTATGTTTATAAACTTTGAAATATCTCTTACTTGTCCAACATTCCCATTCGGTGGCACCCTCATCATCATCGATCACTCTGCATGTCTCCCTCTGGAGGTGCTTAGCATAAGTTGAGTCTAGGTTAGATCCGTTTTAAAATCACTTTGTCACGAATCATTATTTTTTTCTTAGAAGAGTAATCCAATATTAAAGATTATTGTGTTCACATTAATAAACTTTTCAAAATCCTCCTACTTATAATACGATATTGAAATACTCTATTTACTTTTTTAAGAACGCTTGATGTGAGATAAGTATTAAACTCATCTTATATTAATTTAAGGGGATTTTGATAGTGGTTTTTCACTTTACATCCATTACATATGCATTAGTACTATAAAGCATGTTCCTCTCAAATAAATGTCGGTGTTTTGTTTTTTTTGTCGAATCTACTCAAAAGCTAAAGAGTATAAAGAAGAAGTTATTTCTATGTGGCAAGGAGATAATTACACCTCGTGCAAGTAAGTCATTATATTAGCTATTGATAATTAATATAAATTTTTTTATAAATTAACTTATAATAAACGTTATCTGGATGTCATCTGACAATACATCAAACAAAGTGTTTTAATTTTAAATGCCTATTACCATGTCAACTCTTTCTGTACTTCATGATTTTTTTTTAAAAAAAAAAACCATTCTTTTTTTACTTGAATTCTGTTAAGTTAATACAGTAAAATGTCGCTATTTGACAAAAGAATAGAATCTTAGATTTTGTCTGTCTCTTAAAATTGAAAGAATCAAGAATGAAATTTCATTTTTATTGCGAAGAAGAATAAATTAAGCATGTCTCCGTAAGTTGGCTTGGTAAATAAATACATATGTCACTGGTCGCTAGGCATACCAAAGCCTTGGACTTGTTAATGGCATTTCCCGATTGGCTAAACATATATGGCAATTAGTGATGGCACCGACGTTTGGCAATTAAGTCATCATGTTATCAACATCACCATCAGATATAGTTGATGAAGCCAATAATTGCAAGCCCCTGGAAGCAACATGTGGACTAAGCCACTAACTTCGATTTGAGAAATTGAGATCATCGCTCTGTTCTCAATGCAGAATTCACAGTAGGATCATTTAGCTAGAATCAGTCAAGAAGATGCCATTGCTGTTATAGATTCATATATTATTAACAATCATTTCTTTATTTACCAGTATTAAGTTATGTCTTTGTCTAAGACACTCAATAATTAGAAGAACATTGGTACATTCTGTTATCTGTTAAGAGTATGTTTGGAACAAATGAATTCCACTTTTTGATTGTAACTTCTCAGGGTTTGGAATCAAATCAATTTGCTCTGATACTGCTATAGCAACATGATGATGGAAGTTTAAATGCTTCAAATGTTCTATTCCTACCCAATTTGCAGCTAAGTATACTTAACTGAAGTCAAATTAGTATCCAAGAGAAAGAGGTTCTGAAAGTCAGATTCCCTGGGAATTTATCTGAGTTAGCTTAGATCTGCCCCATGTTTCTTCAAGTTAGGGCTGACCAAGTTATTTTACATTCTTCATTTGTTTTCTGAAAAAACATTTCGTCACTACTTCAAGTTGCTTGCAAACTAATAAATCATGATTTAAAAGTGTTCAGTTGGACTGCTACGCTACTGCAAGTCATATAGCCTTGTTTCTGGAATCACTAACCAATTTGCCCCGCAATCACTGACCAGCTAGTAATCAAAGATCAATCATATATAAAATTATCTTTGGTTAGAACTTAAAACATATAAAATTTGAAATTACATCATCTTTGGATCGTTTTCAACTTAGCAGTTGCATCATCATCATCATGTTAACTTGGTCAAATTACAGAGAAAATAATCATCCAAGAAAAGAAACGATAAAGTCGGAATAGATTAGGACAAAAGGATCAGAGTTACAGGAATGGGTCTCCGATATATCGACATCGAAAGAAGTGAATCTGCACGAGTTTCTTTAACTTACCGTCAAACATTTTCTGACTTTTGGCGATTACTGCTTTATCTTTTAGCAGTTTTAACCATTCAAATTATAGTTAAAAAAAATAGTCGGTGTAGCTACTCTGGCACCTGAAATTCTAAATTGATTTTTTGGATCTATTCCTACATTAAGATTAAGGGGCGGAAGGTCTTATTATCATTCTCGGTCGACTTGGTCATACCTCCCTCCAATCTTGATTTCCCTAGCAGTAAAGTTTTTATGGAAGGAAAAAAAAAGGGGATGTGTATAGGGATATGGAATTGCGTGAGTTTGAATGCTTTGCAAGTGGATGGAGGGTATGACTTTGCTTATAGAATCAAAACCAGAAAGGAATGCTATGGAAAATGGAAAAGCAACAGTTTTGACACTGTCATTCTTCCCGCTCGGTCACTGTCCTGGAAATTGCAATTGGCAAAGGTTGTGTAGCAAATAGCAATGGTTGCGGAGAGAAATGCATTTCGCATAATGATTATATCTGCATTGATCCAAAATATAAAATATAATTGTCAAAAGGGAGACTACTACCAAAATAGTAATAACAATTACAAGAGCAACTATTTTGAAGGGAAATTAGCCAGCTGGCTTGCCAGCTACAAGGTCGATGTTCAGTTCTTGTCAGAATCTGCCTTAAGCTCTTTCGCCATAATAATTCGAATCTGGTCAAATATAATGTCTAGCGGAAATATCGTGTCGAATTCAGTTCAGATCATGCTATACATTAAAGCCTTTTCTTTTATTATCTTGGATAGTTTGAAGAGAAACTCAACAGGGAAGATAAAAAGATAGGAAGTGAAGAAAAATAAGCAAAGAAGGAGGCAAGAAGTGCAGATGATGAATTTGCTTGTTTTTTCTTTTGATTTCTGGTGCAGAGAAAGTCTCTGCTTTTATAGAACACATGAGTTGTTTGTATGGAAAGCTTTCACCAGTACAGAAATAATTTGTGTTGAATTTTAGCACATGTGAACTATGATTTGGGGTTACTGTTTGTACATGATTTTGTGCTGATTTTTAGCACATATTGACTATTATTTTGGGCTGTTGCTTGTACATCTATAAATAATTTTGTGCTGATTTTCAGCACACGTGAGTTGTAATGATAGTGTTATTGCTCTTTTCTTCGTATGAGTGATCTGCTTCTACAAGTTTCATTTCTTTCCTCAAAGCAGATCTGGAGACCGATCTTGCGAGCAGAATATACAATTGATCTCATGATCAATGAAGCACGGAAACATTTAAAAATTGCCATTTTGTAGATGTGGACGTTGTTCCACCCCTATGCTTTGCCCCCCTTCCCCTTGCATTCATAACCTGAACTAAGTTTTGGTCACATGCAAACCGTGGTCGTGCAAGCTTTGATGTGATTGACATCAGGGGTAATAACTATTTTTGAATTGATTATCCAAATCGACGTGGTCCGTCGCCAAAAGACAAATAGGAGTTCATCATACAATTTCCTTTTCAGATGGCATTTCAAATGAGATAGCTCGATCAAGCAATGTTTGCCATCACACCTACTGGATCTTCTGTCATTACAGTGAATTTGGACATCCCAATGCTCTAGTCATATTGACAAGGTCTCTCCAACTTAAATGGAATTGGAAAGAATATAGAAAATACCATAATTTTTGGTAAAATTTAAGTTGCCGCTATTTTTCATTTAGTTTTCCTCTGAGAAATTTCACAATAATAAGTGATTCGGCAGCAAGTGTAATTCTTCACTGTTCAAATAACAGAATCGAATTGACCCGTAAAGTTTGGAAATCCCCAAAATGTGAATTAGCCAATAATGTTGAAAAACGTTTTTGACGTTTGCTGCTAGTCATTCATTATGAAAGTCGTGGCTCAGAAGAACTTCCATGAAACTGCAGCAAAGACCCATGGAGAAATTAAATGTTGCTCCTAGCTTGTTATTCTGTTCTCAGAAGAAAGGGTGACAGACAAATTTCACTTTTTTATTCCCTTGGAAAAGAATGGGAATATGCATAACCAGAATTAGCGTTAAATAATCTCTTCATTAAATAAAAATTTTAGTATTAAGTACACTTTTTCTGTTAGTTTATTTGTATATGATGCAAATATTATTCAAATATACATGTTAATATCATGACGTTACATTTCTTAAATAATGTCCTCCATAACTATCGGTCTTCATAATCAAAAGTCTTAATTCAAAATTCTTTCCCCATATTCGCTAAGCTTCCAGGGACGTCAGCATTTCCACATATGGAAGATTTTATTGACGTTAAATCAAATTTATCTATAGAAGCCACAAGGACAAAAAAACTGAAGACTCTCCTTTCCAAGTCCACTCTGGCGTCTGGCCGTGTTCTCTCCGTTCATCTTCTCAAATCACAATTTGAACACTCGTCAACTTTGTAAACTTGCCATGACCTGAACTTAATCGGGTCTGTTGGCTGAGATGTGTACTGTTTCTTGGGTTTAAAGGCTAAGAATTTGACATTCTGGAGGGTCAACAGCCAACCCCCCACCCCCGAAAGGAAAGGAAAAAAAAAAACCACAACCAAATTAACGACAAAGTATTTGTCTGATCTTTAGCAGGACTTCGGTCTTCAAGAGATAGATGCAGTTGCTCGCTCTACCATTTTCCATGTTCAGTTCAGTTGCGGGTCATGTCCGCTTTTAATTTACGTGCAGTGCAATTACCCTAAATATAAAACAAAATCACATTTGAGGAAAGTATTATTCTATTCACATGCTAGCTAGTTTATTTTTGCAAAAGAATTATGTCATTTCGTGAATCAAACATCACGTTAACTTGTTCTACTAGCTAGGGTTATTGAAATTGAGACTAGAAGCCATTTTTGCTTCTAATTACTTGGTACTATCAAGTGTACTGCAATGGCCGTTCACGTACCAGTAAAGCAGTCGGTAACAGGTCTAGCGATTGGTAAGGTCAGGTGTTTTTTGGACAAGAAAATTACAGAAGGAATTTAGTTCTTTGAATCCCACTTATAGAAAATAGCAGAGATGAAAGCATTTATTCGTTATTGGACAAATTCAGTCGGAATGATTAATGCCTTTTCTTCGGATCTTTGCCAAATCTGCTAAAACCGACGAGAGATACTTGAAGAGATAAAATTGCTATTAGAATTAGACAATCGAGTTGATCGATAAACTTTTCTAAGCATATAATTAAACAGGCGCTTAGTTTTAATTGGGCCACTCCTTTTAACAGCTAAGTATTCTTTCGATGATGCTCATGGCTTGTAGGGTGTTTGTGACTGTAAACTCAGTCAATAAGCATAGCGTAAAGCTAATTAGAGTAAACTATCTGACTAATTCAAAGGTAAATAAAAGTTAATTAAGTGTAATGGGATCACTTAATTAACATTGAAGGTGAAAGAAATGGAAGCAAGAAATACCAAGTTATTACAAGCAAGCCCCTCCTTGACCGAGGCTAGTTCATCGTACAAATAACAAAGGAATGTAACAGGTCATATACAGGCGAAACTTTGATATGTACGTTTTGCCACGTCATTAAAGACCATTATCTTGGTTATCTGTGTCACAAACAATTTAGGTTTGCCTTCACAAATTATGCCACTTCAGCCTGTTAGACAAATTCAAAGTAAAATCATCACTCTCGAAGGGCCAAGTGGTCAACCAGCACCCTTCAGAAAGGCCTATAAATAGCCAACTTTGCTTTGAATGAAGAGCAAACAACACCATTAGCCTTCCTTGAGCTCTTTTATAATTTGCAACAACTTCTTCATTTCTTGGTCTAAGACTAAGAGAGAAACATGCAAAGCCCAGTGAGGTTTTCGAGCTGCAGAGGTGTGGCCTTCGAGATCAAACCTCATGCAGACCCATTTGCTACTGCTACTCCAGCTCAAAATGAGACCCGCAGCAGCAGCAAAAAATCTTGGTTTCCTTGGTATCAAGGGAGCTCATCCAGGGTCTTCCCTTCTTCCATACAAAGATCCGCGAGTCGAGCAAGCAGTCACTTCTGTGACCTTGACCTTGATGAAGATGAAGATGAAAATAATGAAGCTGATTTCGTATTGGAACGACTAGAAGAGGGCAAGGATGAGGAGAAAGAAGAGAAGCCAATTTTTCCGTCCGCAAGCAAACGTGAACAAACACCAAAGCCAGCTCGCAAGCAAGAATCAAGATTATCGGTCATTTTGCTTGACCAAGGGCTGTTAACCGTATACAAAAGACTCTTTGTGGTCTGCTTAACCGTGAACATCATTGGTTTGGTGCTTGCTGCCACTGGACACTTTCCATATGCAAGAAATCGAGCTGCTCTTTTCTCCATCGCAAACATTCTTGTTTTGACGCTCTGCCGAAGCGAGGCCTTCCTGCGAGTAGTGTTTTGGCTTGCAGTCAAAGTTCTGGGAAGGTCTTGGGTACCTCTCCCAATCAAGACTGCTACCACATCCCTCCTCCAAAGTCTTGGCGGGATACACAGTAGTTGTGGAATTTCTTCTGTTGCATGGCTCATATACGCATTAGTTCTTACTCTCAAAGACAGAGAAAGCACTTCCCCTGAGATCATTGGTGTAGCCTCTACTATTCTTTCCCTTCTCTGTCTCTCATGCTTGGCCGCATTTCCCCTAGTCCGCCATCTCCATCACAACGTCTTTGAAAGGATTCATAGATTCGCCGGATGGACTGCTCTTGGTCTCCTCTGGGCCTTTATCATCCTCACAATCTCCTATGACCCAATAACCAAATCTTACTCAAAAGAACTTGGTTCGAGGTTGATCAAACGGCAAGAGTTCTGGTTCACAGTTGCCATCACCATCCTAATTATCATCCCATGGTTGACAGTAAGACGCTTGCCTGTCAAAGTCTCAGCTCCTTCTGGCCATGCCTCCATAATCAAGTTTGAGGGCGGAATAAAAGCCGGTATATTAGGGAGAATCAGTCCATCTCCCTTTTCAGAATGGCACGCCTTTGGTATAATTTCTGATGGAAAAACTGAGCACATGATGCTTGCTGGTGCAGTGGGCGACTTCACAAAATCCTTGGTCTCAAATCCACCAAGCCATTTGTGGGTTCGACAAGTGCACTTTGCTGGCTTGCCTTATCTAGTCAACATGTATGACAGGGTTTTGCTGGTGGCAACAGGTTCAGGAATCTGCGTTTTTCTGTCATTCCTTTTGCAGCCATGCTCAGCTAACGTATGCGTGCTTTGGGTGGCCAAAGGTATCGAGCAAAACTTTGGTAAAGAAATCAAAGAAATGATGAGCGGGCATCCAAAAGAGAAGGTGATTGTCCACGATACAGCTGTGTTAGGCCGTCCAAACGTTTCTCAGATGAGCGTTGATGCTGCTAAGAGATGGGGAGCTGAAGTGGTCATTGTTACAAGCAATCCAGAAGGAAGCAGAGATGTGGTCAATGCTTGCAAGGGAGCAGGGATTCCAGCCTTCGGTCCCATTTGGGACTCCTAAATTATTATAACCGATGGCACACTTTCTTAGATTTATTTTTTCTAACTTTTCCTTTGATTCCAAAATTACAATGGTTTGTTCTAAACGTGAAGCTCCCCTGTTCCGCATCGGTCAACCCTGGAGAAAGTGACTGTTATTAGCATGACGTTAAGCTAATCCTTGCCATCGTGAATGTATTTCCAGACTATGTCCAATAACTCAAAATACTGTTTGATAAGCTTCTTGACTTACCATTTCAAGACTGGTTTTTTTCCCTCTACAGTATCCCTGTTTTTCTACTTCCAAATAACTTTATCCTGCCAATTGCTTTATTCTTACTACGAAAAACAGAATGGATGATCAGTTAGGCCCTGTGAATCACCATTCAAATTAAGCTGATAAAACCCACTGTAGCAGGATCTTCAAAGTAACTAATGGTAATAGGAATAAATGCTGACAGGATATTATGTAAACTACTGTTACTGTTAAGAAACTAATACTCCAGGCTCCAGTGGATAGCAGTGAGACGAAAACTGAAGTATGATGACATAATCATGATAAATTTAGGTAATGAAAATAATCATTGTGCTATAGTGAAGGCTGCTAAGACAATTTCATTTGTTCTATTATTGACAATTTTGTCAGTTTGACTTTCCAAGTTCCACGCACACGCTGCCAAACACGTATGGGTTTCAATAACATGATGCAAGTTGAAAATGAGAAAACGCATTTTGTCCCTGTTCCCTCATAAACATAAACAGAACCATTAAACTAAATTTTCATATTTTAATAAACCCATATCAACTAGTAGATTAATTAACTAAAATACAGTTTTGTTCCCCCGTGATTTCCAAAATGAGACTAATTTTGTAGAGCAAATTAAACCAAGTAAATTTACACGTAAATGGATCCTTGTTCTCTAACCAACATCTAAATCAAACCCTTGAGCATTTATTGTATGGGAAATTTTCCATTCAAAGGGCAGAGGGTATGAGGGGAGGTGTAGAATAAGAGCCATTAATTAAAGCCAAGGCTATATAACGATAGGCTGCCTCGGTTAGATGAATTCCATCCCATTGGGAGTAAAGAGATGGATTTTGACATACTTCAGATCCAGTGTGACCGCACCTAGCTGAGTTATTGAAATTGTAAGGACCACCACCTCCACAACATGCTCTTAGAATCCCACCATAAAATCCTGTATACCCAACAACGTTCAATTCAATTACCCCATGTCAGAACAATAAATTCAACAATCAATTAAAAAATATTTAAGGTATTAATTAGCATGTTCTATATGGCAGCAGCAAAGCATGCACTATATATGGAGTAAAAAATTTTGTTAAGGTTTAATCTGTTTCACCTTCGCCATTTAATACCATAAAATATGAATGGAAAATTTAGAATAATAATAATAATAAAATGAAACATAATTTTTACCGTTCATGCATGAAGTTGAAATTGAAGGGAATTTACAAGAACTGACCGTGATGTAGTGGGGTATGAACGAAACGCATTGCCGCACCGTAGTAATCAGCATAAATAATCCTGACATGGGGATACTTTTGTCTCAACATAGTCAGGGCTTGTTTGAGCTGATCATTGTGATACCTGGCGAAAGCATTGAATTCCTTCAAGCAACCATGGCGGTCATAGTCTGCCTTGTTAGGGCTTTGAAACAAGGTCAAGTAAACCGCGGAGCAACCAATGGGCAAGTTCCCTGGCACCATTAACTCGACTGCACCTTCCTCTATCAATGCCTAAAACAAATAGCCACATGTAGGACTTAATAATAACCATGTTTACAAGTAATTAGACTTTGGAAGAACTCAACAATAATTTTTCTAGCTTGGGGACCCCCAAAATTTGACATGATGGAAAATGCAGGATCAGACCATTTTTAGTCAGAATAAGGACAAAATAGTTAGCTGTAATTCTTTGGCCTAACTTACACTGGTAGCATTAGTAATTACTCCAACGACCAGAGGTACTGTAGCTTGGAGCTGTTTAATGCCTCCACCAAGAAAGAAGGCGTAATTATAGTCATTTCCACCAATCTCCCCCACCAGAAAAAGTGATTTTCCGAAGAAGTCATCACAGGCTACGACAGAAAGAAAAATTTTATTCCAAGAAGGTACGGTGGAATTACTGGACTTGGATGAAAAATTGTATCACTACATATAACACTCGTAGTCCAGAGACCAAAGAGCTGGAAAAAAAATCACCTTGTTTATTGGAGCAAAGGGTGGACTTCAGCTTCCTGAACCAACCAAGCTGAACATTCAAGGAATTATTTGTCCATAAGATTGATCCGATGTTTCGTTCGTAGAAAAACTCTGCATCAAGTGCAGTGGCCCCAGCAAATGCAAAGTTTACTCCATGTTCAGAACTCTGGCCTTCTGTTACTGCTAGGTAAGGTGGCAAATAGGGCAAACTAAATGCCTCAGCTGGATTTAAACATTATAGAAAAGCGTAGTTAGGAGTATGAAATCCGAGTTTTGAATCAAGTTGATCTACTAGAAAGAATATCAGGGAGAGACCAGAAGAGTACCAATAAAATCAATGATAAGACGTCCGTCAGAGCATCGGCCTGTTGCGTGTTGAAAGAAGGTCTCACCGTAAGGTAGCCGTCCAATGACTGGAAATGCAAGGGCACCGGAGAGAAGGAAATTCCCAGTGTCACTAAGGGAGTCACCAAAGTTAAATATCGACTCATATTTTTGGAGGCTTGATGATAAAACTAAGCCAAAGATTTGGAACAAGATTATGAGCAAAAAGATTTTCTTGTTCATGGTAAAGGTAAACGACCAAAGCGGGAAAAGATTTGAGACAGGGAAGTGGCAACTTGCAAATGTAAGAACTTTGCTCTGTTATAAGAAAGTTATACCCCAAGAAAACCCATGTATCTTCCTTGTTTCTGGCAGTTGAGCCTCAAATAAGTGCATCCCATTTAAGTGGTTTGGTACTACCAATATAACTCGTGAATCTATTCAACAATGTGGCGCAAAGGGCCCATTAATACTTGAAGCGGAAAAATTGAATTGTCCACCGCAAAATGTGTTTGAAATCAGACAGATCAAATAAGACTTCATAAATACAAACAACCTCGGCTCCATAAATTCAGATCGTAACTGTTGTTCCTTTTTTATTAACGATCCAATTTTTCCAGGTTGGATAAATTAATGCGTTCCCTTTTTTGAACTGTAGGTTTTCTCTGGCGGGAAGCTGCAACAAGTTTCAATTGATTGGTAGCTGTAATCATCCCGGCTAAAGAAATGTATGGCTGGTTTTTTTTTTTTTTGAAAGGCGTGTATGGCTGTTTTGATTATATCAGTTTGGTTCCAGGGAATGAAACTAAGCCTACATGCAAGTTTAGCCAACTGGTCTTGTTTTGGTTTCTTGCATTAGCTCTCAGTCCACATGAATTTTTAATGGATGCATAATCCAACTGTAGTACTTGTTAAGATGCAAATTATTAAATTTTCTGGCAGATGAGCTGTTAATTGGTTGAAAAAACTGGGAAGGGGAAAAAGACATGAAAAGTAGCCGCAAACATTTGGACCGCCCTTTGTTATGCCACCGAGTTTGATAAAGCTTCTCTAACCAGCTAAATACTGATGGATCATGGAACAGTGAAAAGCAATTCTTGGAAAAGCCTTTCTATCTGAAGGTCGAATCCATTTATCCACCTATTCCATTTACCCTTAAGGTCATACTTTTGAATGGATGACCCACTTCAAGTAGGAATAATGGGTTGGGTTGGGTTGGGTATGGATCAAACAAGAAAATTGAACTTAAAAAAGGTCTAGTAGTCACGAACAGGTCCTAATTGCATTCAAGAATACATACTTGCTCTGTAGAACTGTGGGAAAGCACGGATTCTGATCACCTAATAAGTGGCCAAGTTCCAGCTCTCTCAAATTACAGGTTTTACTCAGCTGCCCTTAAATTTTAACTATTAACACGATTATTGGAGTTAAACTTTTATATGGGCGTACTATTATATAGAGACAAGGAAAAAAACGAACACATAAATACTGAACCAAAATATTATATAAGAACCAAAATTTGTTAAAAATTATGTAACATGTATGACTTGAAATAGTCAATCAAGATCTAAAACAAATAACAGTACTCATTTTAGTAATTGGAGACAGATTATATATAAATTTTCAGATAAGATCCTACTGTATATCCTATTAAATAACTAATAATTGGTATTAATGTAAGAATTACAAACTTTAATAGCTTCGCTATGTCACAACTTAAAAACCAATAGATAATTTGTAACTATGTTTATTGCTATTTCTAACAATCACTCAACTGGTTAGGTTGTTAGGTGATAAATATGAATATATTAAATAAGGGATTAATATGTTTATAGTAATAACAACAATTAATATGGATAAACTAATTTCAGCAATCACTCTATCAATTGGTAAAATTGTCATGAAAATTAGCAAGAAACATACTTATAACTTATATATAATGACTTATGACCATTGAAAGCAGGCATGGAACTTTGGAACAATAATAATAAAATAATAAAAGTTATTTTTCTTTTAGTGCATGTTTAGTTGGGAGAATGGAATAGTTATTCTGTTTCTATTCTTAATCTTTTTTAAGATTGTGTTTTATTTACGAAATAATTATTTCAAGAGAGATCAAAATAGTTATTATCAACTATTTCTTAGTAATGAGCCGTATTAGTTAAATGAATTGAATTGGATAATGGATACGATATTTGAACACTAAATCGGAGATAAATGAGCAAACGGGTTGCTAAATATTCAACCCAATTACACCATTCTCGTACTTCTTATATTGTTTAAATTATCAAGTAATTATATATCCAGGGGTTAGGTTAACGTTTTAGCCCCATGTTGTAAAGTAAAATCTCAAAACTTAAGCATGATACAAAGGTTTATCGGGTATAAATTTCAATTGTGCGGCTGTGGGCTGAAAAAATTGATGTGGCTTCTTTTTTACCTGATGTTGGGGGCGAAGCTAAGGGTAAAAGGCCCTAGCCTTATGGAGCAAAATTTCAATTTTTTGTACGAGAAAGGGTTTATTTGTGTAGATTTCCCAACTTCATAAATTAAGTAAAATCTGAACTGTGCCATGTGGCCTTCTTTATATGTGAAAGCTGTTCTTGTTAAAACCAAAACCCTAGCATATATACCTTTAAGGTTAATCAGTCTTTTCCGTTATTTCTCTATTTAATTAATCTTCTTGGGATGAGCTTCTTTATTTTTGATTGTTTGTCATGCGCATTATGCAACTAATTTTTGATTCCCTAATAGGTAACAATGAACAAAATGAAGGAAAACAACAAAGTACTCTACGTTAATCAAACAAGTAGTCTGACAACTTAGTAATCTTGTTCATAACTTCTATCTTGAATAATTACCTCAGGAAAAATTGTGCAGGGAATATATTAATTATCATATCTTTTGCTAGAAAATGGGTATGGTTTTGTATAGTTTAATAACAGTGACAGAGTCATGATTTCGTGTTTGGAGTGACGAGGATAATATCTATAAAATAATGACATTTTTTAAAACAGGTATACTAAAAATTTAATGTTTGACAAAAGTATAAAGTAACTTAGATGAAAGTTCATGTGAAAATTACATATATAACTCCAACTACACTTTAAGTATATAAAATAAAGATATTTCTGAACAACTATTACATTCTAAGATTGAGTATTTTTAACTGAGATCGACAATCTTTTATAAAGTTGAAGGCATCTATAATTGAATTAATGTCAAAGCCTTGAATTATTTCTTTTTTAATGAGAATGATTAATGAATTTATAAGAAAATCATCTGACATTCTATTATGAATCTCATTCTTAACGGTTTTCATAGCAGAAAATATTCGCTTTGATGTTGCATCGGAAACTAAAAGAATCAAGATAAGTTGGATCAATTTGTCAATACGAAATTAAACTTTTGATATTTCTGCCTTTTTCAACATTGGACCTAACTTAGAAAATGTAAATACATTCTTTAAAACCTAATTATGAAGAATATCAAATTGAATAAATCCAATTGATTAGATTCAATCGATAACCTAGATGTATTTTAGTATACTCAGTAAAATTATCAGGATAATATTTATTTGTAAAGTTGCAAACACTTTCAATATCAAACGATTCAAAATAATGCTAAGGATCCAAAGGTGTAAGAAAAAAAATAGCATTTTTGTTTATATTTGGTAAAAAGAAAAGAAAACAAGAATTGTTGATTGTTAGATTTCGAAGAAGTGAGGTTTAAGAATAATTTTATTTCAATAGGTTTCATTTTAGTTCTCAATTTATTAAAATTAGTTGTTAATTAATTATTATGGGATATCTCACTTAATAAAACATTATTGCGTGACAGTAAAGTGTGTTCAAATGTAAGGGGACTATGACAAGGGGCTTTGATTGAAAAAGGGGATAGGTTACGAAACTAGCAATGTTGAAAAGATGGGGAACACGGAAAAGTAAAAAAAGGCTTTAGATTTGACAACTGTAGCCTTGTTAAGAGAAGAGATGGAGATAAGAGGAAGTAATTAAAAAAGATAGGATTGTTGATATGATGACAGGCTCGGGGTAGGTGAAAGAAAAAAATCTAGAAAGAAACGTATGTATTTTCAGAAGAAGAAAAGAGAAGACAAGTTAGGGAGATATGGCCTATCGAAAGAAGTGGTGAAAAGATTAACAAGCTTAAGCCCAAAATAGAAGTTACTAAGGCTCAAACTCCAGAAGTGGGAACGTGCATGAAGGATATTAGCTCAATAAGGGTCATGGTGGTTTGGAGCAAATTAATAGTGCGGCAATTTTAGGAAAGGAAAATAAAAGGCAACAGAGTCCAAGTTAGAGGGTCTTAAGGCCAACAATAAAAAAAAGCAATGGGAACTTAGGGGAAAAAATTTAAAAAGTGGTGAGGAACGAATTGAATGGGAACAAGAGGAAAGGAATAGGAAGAAAGTACAAAATAAAAAATGAGTGCAGATAACAGACAACAATGATGGCGAAGTGAAGCCAAGAGTTGGCTAACACCAAAGCTTCTAAAGAGCAAAAGAGAGAAAGTCAAATGGTTAAGATTTTGCTAAAATCGAGTAGAAGACAAAGTGGCAAACAAAGGGAGAAAAATAGAAAGAAGAGGAGTAAAAATATGGGGAAAGGAAAATCAGGTACTCCAAAGTTAGATTCGAAGAATAGAATAGGAAGAGAAGGAAGTTCAAGGATCAAATTAAGGAAGGTTTAGAGATGAAAAAAGCAGATAAAAGAAATCGTATCTGACCCAAATATAAGGAAACGAAACTCAACTATCAGAATGGAAGCCGAAGAGATTTAGAAACTAAGCAAAAAGCTACGCTTGAATTTAAAAAGGAGAAAGAAGAGGTCATTCAAAGGATTATTGAACAATGATCGTGAGTCAAGACACGTAGTTGTGGATGTACAATCATGTTTGCATTTATGTACAATGAAAGAGATTTAACGTTGGGTACTAGAGTAGTATAGGGTGAGTAAGTTGGATAGTAATTAGTACAGAGAAAAGAATTGTATTTTTGGGTTTTTTTTTTTTGCTCTCTTTTTGTTGGTTGATGAGGTTTTTTGTTGCTGGCTTTTTTGTGCACTAGGGGATGCTAGATTATTATTTTCTACACCCAACTTTACCTTTGGGCATTGTTGCAATCTCTGTTATGGCACAACTATTGTTGATTTTGGGCGAATAGCTGTGTGTTACGTTGTTTGCCTTTTCATGCTCACGCCAGTTTCAATGTCATAAGAAGTCTTCAGTTAAACAAGCTAGAGACTTTTAATAGCATGATGGCCCTCGAAGCGAATAAAATTTTACTTTTCAAAAAAATAAAAATATGTTAAAAAATTTTAAATTTTTTACGTGGATGAACCGCCTCCACTAGCCCCCTCCCCTTCTCCTCTTGTTAATAAGTAGCTTTTCGTACCCTAAAATCCAGATGCTGGACCCCCTGTTACCATAATTTAACATGGACCGTTTTTCTTTATAAATTGTACTATTATCTTGTGAAAACCAAAGATAAATTAACCAAGTTCACCTTCAAAAGTTGTCCATATCCCTAATCTAATCTTGGTGATGGCTTCATCTCCTTCTCTCTGTTTATCCAAGCAACAATTGCTTAGCATTCTTCTTATCATTACTATTTTAATTCTCAAGTGTGAGTGGAAGGGGATGCTACAAATCAATTATCAGCTTCGGAGATTCCTTAGCTGATACTGGAAACTTGGTCATACTTTCACAAGCCAATAAACCTCCTGCTGCCTTTCCACCATATGGAGAGACATTCTTTAAGCAACCGACAGGGCGATTTTCTGATGGTCGTTTAGTCATTGATTTCTTCGGTCACATGTCTGATTTGAACATGAATAGATACTTTAATTTTGGGACACAAAATTTTATATTTTAATTGATAATGATCTTTTGAGTTTTGCTTTTGCATAGTTTTGTAGCTCAGAATTTCGGACTTCCATTGGTACCACCATAAATTTGGAGCGGGTAATGGAAGAAACCTAAAGTTTTTGAAGGGCGTAAATTTTGCTGTGGCGGGTGCCACGGCGCTTGATAATGCATTTCTGGCACAGAAGGGAATCATAAATCCAGCCACAAACGTTTCTTTGGGAGTTCAAGTGGGTTTATTCAAAAAATTATTGCCATCTCTTTGCTTGTCTTATTCAGGAGGCAAGTATTTCCTGTATTGTTGTTGTTTTAGACGTAGCCATTCCTCACAGATTGACTTCAGTCTTCAATATATATACTTTTCCTATGAAAAAAAACCAAAAATATCATCTCCAACTATGGCCAAGTACTTACTGTCAGAATTACCGTATCGTTTGACAAAGGATTATCACTGGCGAACTATTGATATCAGTTACATATTTTACATGCGATGATGATTCACAGAATGCAATGAACTCCTCCAAAACTCCTTGATTCTCATGGGAGAGATTGGTGGAAATGATTTCAACTTTGCATTTTTCCAAGGGATTACGACTGAAGTGATTCAAGGATTGGTCCCTGATGTTATCAATGCCATTTCTTCAGCAATTCAGGTAAGAACCTTGGACTTGGAGTAAAGTAGCCAGCGTAAACTCTTGTGCTAATGTTTAATTAGTCAGCATACAATGAACAAGGGTGGCGTCCACCAAGCATTGCAGGCAAATTTCCAAAAAATATCAACTGTATTAATTTTGATCTACTGCATTTTGGGAATAATTATTAAAGGGTGTTTCCTTTTAATACAATGTTGTAGGAGTTAATGAAGCTGGGGGCAGTGACAATTCTGGTTCCAGGAAATCTACCAATCGGATGTCTGCCAATCTATCTAACGCGTTTCCAGACTTCTAATAAGCAAGAGTATGGCCGCTCTACCGGCTGTCGGACCTGGCTAAACGACTTCTCCCAGTACTATAACGGAATGCTTAAAAACGAGCTAAACAAAATCCGAAAGCTTCATCCTCGTGCCAACATTGTTTATGCAGATTATTGTCAGGCTGCAATACCCTTCTATCGTTCTCCAAGGCAGTTTGGTACTTTCCTTGTCTTAATTAACCCTACATTATTTCACTATGAACCTGATAAAATAAAGCATATGTAGTTTACTATCAGCTTAATCTTGTTTCTCTCCAGGATTTAATAGCACTCTTACTGCATGCTGTGGAGGGGGAGGTCCATACAATTTTGACTTGTCGTTAGGTTGCGGTAGTCCAGGCACGACATCCTGTGGTGATCCTTCCTCGTATGTTAGCTGGGACGGTATCCATCTCACAGAAGCAACCTATGGATTGATTCCAAGGCGCTTTTGGATGGTTCGAGTACCATTCCTCGGCTCAAGATCCTATGTGCCTCATCATCTGCTGCAAGTGATTAACGTAAGATCCAAGCATAGCCTTAGCCAATAAAAGATGCTTCTCCTTCTTGCATTTCGATTGTAATCTTTGGTACATTGTCCTAGGCATTGTACTATACATTCTCTTATGAAATAAATATACATACGTTGCATTTCACACTCATTTTGAAATGCCCAATTATAAAGATTGAGTAAAGAATGGTTGAATCGGTTGTACATTTCAAAGGAATAATTACACATATTTATATAAGGTGATATCGTCAAGAAAAGGAAAGGTCAATGTACAGCAATGAATGGTGATGAAAAAATTCAAGAAGACTAATTGACTGTTGACTACAGCTAGCTTGATTTGCTTGATTTCTGTCTATTACCAATATTGCTTTGTTTTCCATTTTTTCACTACAATACAAAATAAGCTCTTATATGATTTTTTTTTATTTATTCATGTTACACGACAATGATTTATCCTAACTAGTAAAATTTTGATCCAAATAAAAATTCAATTGATTATAAATAGTAATTATCTAAAAACTCAATTGATTGCCATAAAAAGATTAAAAAAAAAAAAACAATATAAAACATCTTTTGTATTTTAACCAAACCAAAAAAAAAAAAAAAGAAGCATAGCTTATAGCTTAAAGCTCATTTGCTTCACATTTTTAGGACTTTTCTTATTTCTCTTTTTTGGGTATCTCTCATTTTCTTCTCCATAGTGGCTGCACTTCCCCCGTTTCAAGGTCATTTGTCCAAATGCCTACCCTTTATTTTGCAGGATTTGACTATCTGGCTATTCATGCTTTGTTTTCTTCATTTTTCAACTTATATTATCTTCTTGTATACTCTCCATCCCTTCAGCATTGCCTTATTTAATCATCAGAAGGCACTATCAGCAGATTAGTAGAGTTTAGTTTTGGATTACATTATAATCACTTTACAAACCCCACAGCAAAATACAATTATCTGTTGGATGAAAGCAAAACTATAAACAGCAACACAAAACCAGGAATCTTGAATGTGAGAATCTTCTAATTAATCTACTTAATTTTGGTTGGCAAACTTGATTCCCTTCTCAATAGATGCTTTGAGCTCTGGCTTGAGTTTCTCAAGACCCTGTTTCTCAAATTCAGAAAGTAGACCAAGTCCATAGACTTTCTCAACACCATTCTTTCCCAGCTTTACCTGCAGTTTTGAAACGCAAAATTGAGCTTAGATAAACAAGCCAAAAGCGTCATCCACCCAGATAAATAAAACTAAACAAATATATACAAACAAGGTTAGCAATTAGGCATCCCACTGCAGTTAATTAATTGCTATATGACATGGATTTCTGCATAAGTCCCCTTACAAGAGTTCTAATCTATAGTTTAACACAATAATGCACAACCTACTAATCCCAGCTATCCAATGATTTAACACATCAGATTCGAACATCTCAACAACCTTTACTGAAATCAGCAACTTAACTTTTGCAAAAATACAGTAGTCTAAAGTCATTTGGTCTCAGTAATTGGCATTATTTTTTCCACCTACTAGGTAGTTAATTATCAAAGATAACAGAAGCTATGGTACAATTAGATTCAATAATGATGTGTTGATCTTGAAACTTTTAGAAATAATCAATTGTCCATGAATTAGAGTTTACAGCTCTAACAAATAAATGAATACTAAACTTATAAACTAAAATGGATTTTCTTGCTATCTAATTTTAAACTATCAAGGATTCAAGATCATAAGTTCAACTGCATTGGCCAAGATAAACATTGCAACCAAAAGAAAGTAGCAGTTCATGAGATGCCATAGAGATTGATAGTTATCTGACATCGTAAACATGCTCATATTTAGATGAAATCTATTTGAATATAATTGCCTTACACTTTGACGATATAAAAGATAATTTATATGTCAGGAACTCACTCACGGCCATTAAATTATCTTTATGAGTCACGCTTGTCTTTACCAAACAAAAGATAACAAAACAAACACCATAAAAGTTCCAATAACTTTTATCTAGTCACCTGGGAGGCAAAGAAAGGTAATTCTGTGACACTCGATTGCACAAAAGAACACTCGACAATGTCTGGGACTCCATTAAGCCCCTTTATGCAAGCATCAGCGAAAACAGCTCCAGCATAGCTGCAGCAGATATCATCAATTAGTTTTCAACAGCATATATATTCAATTCAAATTTCTTGGAAAGTTTCAGTACCAAAAAGATAAAAATGGTTTTAGTCCCCAACCCCTATTCTGCTAGTTTCTGGAGATTAAAGGATCATGAGTAAACCAGAACCTTCAAGAGCTCATGCAGCTAAAATATATGGTGGAAGGGAAGCATTCTGCTACTTAAGTACAAGTGCTAGAACAGGGTAAGATTATCTTTTATATGCACCTGGATCTAACACAAGCAATGACTTCAGGCCATGGCAATCTCTCACCTCAACGTATAATACTAACTCCCCAAAAATGGCACAAGTTATTTACTAACTCCCAGCAGTCGTTTATTCTTCCAGGAATAATCACTAAAGGGGTAAAGTGATAGTAGACAATTGACTACCAGTGAAAAAATCATCACAAAAAGACTGCTGTAATTACTTACGCCATTGATAGTGTTGCAGATCCCTTTCCAGCTTTTGCTTCAACAACTTCTGTTCCTCCATCCTGTGTTCTCTTAGTAAGAGCTTCTATGTCATCATCAGGCAAGTTGGCTTTTGGTGTGGCCTATTCATTCGTATATAAACAATAAAATTGATAAACTTAAACAACCGCAATTAAATTTGAAGAACAAAAAATCCAATTTGAAAAATAGAAAACCCAAGTACAAACAAGACACACACCACATATGGAAAAAGGGAGAGACCTGAGAAAAGAGTGGGAGGATAGTGATGCCAGCATGGCCACCAATTACCGGCACATCAACATCTGCATATGCAAAAAACAAGGCTAATAGCAGGAGTCATTTTTTCCAGAATACTATAAATTTTCTATTTGATCTTGCATTTTATTGGCAACATAATAAAGTATAAATAAGGGATCCACAAAGAACGCAAAGCAAGAAGATAAACAATACCAGCCACTGGCACTTTAGCCTTTCCAGCATAGAAAGTTTTAGCCCTGACCACATCAAGTGTAGTCACACCAAATAGCTTCTTCTCATCATAGGTCCCTGCTTTTTTGAAAACCTCAGCAGCAATTGGGACTGTTGAATTCACTGGATTGCTTATCATATTGACCAGTGCCTAACCCAAAACAAATTACAAATTCATGAGCATATCACAGGCAAGATATAACCAGGGGAGACAAAGTCAGGGACTCACATTGGGACAATATTTAGCAATGGCTACGCATAAGGATTTCACTATTCCAGCATTGATGTTGAAAAGATCATCACGGGTCATTCCAGGCTTTCTTGGAACACCCGCAGGAATAATCACAAGGTCAGATCCTTCCAATGCTTTACCCAGCTCTTCTTCACCCACATAACCTGCGACCTAATTGGCAATAAACAAAAAAGAAAAAGTGAAAAACCTCGTAAAAACTAGAAATTTGAATTGAGAAAACATAATCCTTTATTCTCCACTAAAGAACAAACTCTTTTCAGTCAACATAAGAATAAAGAAGGAGGGATGTAAAGAAAGAAAGAGAAGGAAAAAAGACCTGAGCAGGATAGTTGATGTGGCTGACATCGGCCGCAACACCGGGAGTATTGGCTATATCGTATAGAGAAAGGGAAGAGACAAAAGGGTTTAGCTTCATTAGCAGAGCCAGTGGCTGTCCAATGCCCCCTGCCGCTCCTAATATCGCAACTTTCCTTTCAGGGTAGGACCCTGCGGAGTAGTAGGACCGACTCAGGAGATGGGTTGATGCACATGTGCTAGGTGATGCTGCTGCGGCCTTCTTCAACGCAGCCACTGCAGATCCCAACATGGTAATCTTCATTTTGAGTTAGAAGAGAGGAAGAGTTGGTGGTTGAGTTTTGCGAAGAAAATGGAATAGTAGAACAGAAGAAATGCAGAGGCTTTAAAAGGAGTGGAGTGGATCACTGGGAAAAGTGAAATAAAGAAAAACAAAAAAGTTGTGGCTTTCGAGGAGTTGGAAGCTGCTAATGAAGTTTTGACATGTGGACAAGTTTGTTCTTATTTTATGGTAGTATTATGTTTACTGAATATTGGAAAATAGTCAGACTGACTCCAATACTTTCTGCGGTAAAACTTCTTTACATTCAATTGTCTCCTCAGGGAACCGCGAAGGCCGGAGCGGGGGGCGGTGGAGGTGGAGGTGGCGCGTCCCGCTGCTGGACAGGGCGGCACCCAATTCTTAAAGATCCTATGTGCAACAAAATGCATTGATAGAAAGTGACTGAAACTATGGGATAACCATCGTGGAGTCCAAACGGAAACAGACAATCACTACAAGAAGGAGATTACAGTTCGCCAACTACAAGAATGGACCATATACAATGTTGTCTTCGTCTTAAATTTTACTTGGTTGCTCTCTTCTATGCCTCCCTTGCATGTTGTGTTTGTACCCTTCTTAGGCAAATGCAAGAGATTCAGGTTTTGAAAGACACGACAAAGATTTGACTTGACAGTTCAAATTGTACTGTTAAAATTGGAGAACACTATGTAGAGACATGTTTCGAGGAAATCCCTTGAAAAGCGATCTTCTAGCAGCTTTTCTTTTTCAGTTTTTGATCTAGTCTTGCCAAGCCGGTTTCCATGCTTCAGATCGAGACTAACAATAACATATGAGTCATATGGTTAATAAAATCCATTTTTCCAAAAAAAAAAAATCCCTAGTGCTCTTGAGGATCATTCTGAAAGCCATTCCGAAAGGATGGCTAGGATTGAAAACAGAAAACTTGCTTCTGATCTTTCCACTTAATAATATTAAGTTTTCTCACGGGTTCTTCCATTGTTACAGAGATTAATATTTGGTTAATTTCATGAGACCTCCAATCATTAGACATAGTTAGGGATTTTGAGCTTTACAATTTAACCCCTTCAGATGACAGCTTTATCCTTAATTCTAGTGATGACTTATTTAGGCTGATTCTGACAGACAACACCTTGTTCACAATCTACTCATTCATTAGCTCTTTTTGTTCATACAGATTTATTCACCGTGATCATGTACAAGAAATAAAATGGCTCAACATGTCAACATAGAGTAACTAGAATAAAATTGCTGCACTTTACAAAGTATAATGCAGTAACAAGATTGACAGAAATCTCATCCATGCCAAGCAATTCTGTCCTATCTTATTTCAAGCTTACAGTGCCTCAAATTTGCCTTCCCCTAAACATTCAGAAATCAACAGCACTACTGAGGATTTGGAGGCCGGCTGTTAGCAGAGGAAACTCTGGATCCCCATTCCAGAAGCTCTTTGCTAGTGTCATCTTTGTGTGCAAAAACTTCAATGAAACATAGTGAATCCCTTT
This sequence comes from Theobroma cacao, assembly GCF_000208745.1. Classification (NCBI taxonomy): domain Eukaryota; kingdom Viridiplantae; phylum Streptophyta; class Magnoliopsida; order Malvales; family Malvaceae; genus Theobroma; species Theobroma cacao. The sequence continues at coordinate 23,232,613 of NC_030855.1, forward strand.
TTGCTCCTGTTGCTGTGGATATTGCTTCTTTTAGTTCTTCCTCTGTCCGCACCTATATTTAACACTAGAAATATCAGTCAATGCTTACCAAACAGGTGCTCTGCATTAACAGTGGATGATAAATCATTTGAAAAATAAAACTACCATTTGGTTGTAGTTAAACAAGGCCAAACTTTGGATTTGGAACTTTTGATCAATATATGCATACTCTTGTGATTAGGTCCAGAAATATCTTGAAATTTTCCAGTAACAACAATAAACATTTTTTGCACCAAACAAGATAATCTAAGAACTATAGCCTAATGCAACAATTAAGTACTATGATGTATCCTCTTGATTAAGCTATGGCTTGTTGGGCCTTCCATTAATTATGCTAAATTACTAACCTTGGCTGTCCAGCATTTGCCATCACCATTGTGGATGGCATCAACAAGGCCACTGTAATTCCAGTTCTTAATAACATTGTAAGGGCCATCATGAATCTCAACTTCAATCGTATAGCCTCCATTATTGATAAGAAATATAACGCTTCTTTGTCCACATCGGATCATTGTTGAAATATCTTGAGCTGTAACCTGAATAATTGAAGAAAAATATTATTAGTTATCACATTCTTTTTTTATCCAAATGTAGAAGTAAATTATTCACTATTTGTTAGTTCTAACTTCCAAGCAAATATTGCAGTATATGACTGTCCTAGCCAAGGTTCAGCTTCTCTTATGCTTATAGTACGTATATGGAGCAACCTTTTTACAAAAAAAAAAATTAGTTCAGTTGCTTCACAACGATGACAATGAATTGAAACAGTAAAAATTATTTACATTTTTAGAAACTGCAACCTTTTAGCACGAAGTTCCTTTTCAATATCAATGTTATTTCAAATGTTTGTTGTTCCCCCTAAATGTGTCATTGAAGTTCTACGTAAAAAATATTATCTCGCCCACCTGGAAACTACCATCACCAATGCAAGCAATCACACGCTTGTCTTTAGCAGCCTGAGCATATCCAAGTGTGGCACCAACTGACCAACCAATGGATCCGTACTGCATCTGGAATTCATAACTGCAAGCAATAAAAAAAAAATATACCCACTGCATAATAAGCACACATGAGTCTCATTCAAAACTCAAAGAAACGTACTATTTCAAATGATCAGGACTTACCCGCAGTTCTCTGGAAGCCGGAGCTTCTGACAATTGAACCATGAGTCTCCAGTTTCAGCAATAACTGCAGATTCTCCGCTTAGCATATCCTGTTAAACAAGGTCGACCAATAAATGAGATAAATCAAAGTAAATGAAAGAAATAAGAATCAAAAGAAGTGTTTGCATCTGGTTATGCATAGTTAAGTCTAAACAATTCACATCATCTCTAAGTATCATGGACGTCATACAGATTTAGTTAGAGAAAGAACAAAGGATAAGAATGTGACACCACAAAGTAAGCAAGTGTTTCCACCTTTTATAGAAATAAAACCTAAAGCAGTAAGGGCCAACAAGGCATGTCTTACATCCTTCAGTGCATTTGTTAGTTAACCATATTTTATTCCAAATGGAGGCCATCTTAAAGGTCCAATAATGTCATAAGCTCATTCCTTCAGTAATTCTATATTCTAAACTACAGTAGTGAAGAGGATATTTTCAAGTCATGACTTTAGTGCCTACCTGAATGTGCTTAAAGAGAACATTGACTCTCAAAGGCTCATCATTTCCACGCTTCAGAGGCATGCCTGGAGGGATAAAGATTCGTCGATAGTTCTCCACAGCAGTACTATTTCTCTTCAGCTTCTTGGCCAATGCACTTAAGAAGTCAGTCATGAAAACCCAGCCAAAAGAAGGACCATTGCCTATAGTGACACGATTAGGTTGCACTATGACTGCTTTCTCCTTCGTGAACAGCAAAGAATACCCTACAGAGCTGTAATCATTGAAGATCGGGCCAACAAAAACATAGGCATCAGCAGATTCCACTATCTCCCCACAAAAGCTGGTGCTAACAGCACCCCAGTATGTTCCAATAAAGTGTGGATGGTGTTCTGGCACCAATCCCTTGGCTGAGGGCATTACAGCAATTGGATACCCACTGGCATCTGCAAGCTCTACAAAGGCTTCTTGTGCCTTTGCAACCCTTAATTTAGGTCCACCCACAAGGACAGGCTTCACAGCTTTATTCAGAAAATCAGCAGTAGCTTCCACGGCTGCTTCTAATCCTAATTGATTGCTTACCCTGCAAAAAATTGTAAAGAATAAGCATCACAAGCATGTAACTTAATTCCATTCACATCTGAAACAATATCTATTTAACAGCCATTATAATGAATGAAAATTTCACTCAGCCATCAAGGGCATTCTTTTAGAGGTCTAGACAAATGGATAGAAAAGAACGCTACTAATTCTTTTTATGAATGCTAATACGAGACTTTGCTCTCTGCATAGCACAATTGTGATACATGTATATAGCACCTAATAGTACACGGAAGACCTGTGAATTTGGCTAAAGCTAGAATAAGTCCTACTACTTCCTCACAATAAGCCTTGGATAGCTTTCCAACAAAAACTGCCTCTGCCCAGTTATGGCTAAGGCTAACTCTAGGCCCCTCAGAATGGTACCCCATATTACAGAACACCTCGGTTTTTTTATTCAAATTTCAATATATTTCAACCATTTCATCTAAATAAACTAACATTTCCCTTTTCTTTTGGCCAGGTTCCTTTCTTAGCTTCAAATAGCGTCCATTAATCAAATAAAATACATGGAAAGTAGGTTATAATAGTCACAACTCTTAACAACCTTCTGCAAGCATATGAATTGTTCCTCTTTAGGATGAATCAAACACAAGCACTCATTTGCCAATTGCACATTTCAATAATGTTAATGAATTAAATGCCTCAAAATATACCACAAGCAATGTAATGATAACTCAGGGAAAGACTACTCTGATTCAAGGGAAGGGCTAATACAGTAATGTAAGAAGTCGGAAAAAAACTTTACTTTGGAGCAAGAAGGAAGGGCACTGGCTCTCTAGCAAAAGTTGGATGAGGAATTCCAGGCAAATTGCAGCTGATACTAATGTAAACCGGCTTACTTTCCTTTAAAGCTGTCGATATTGCAGTATCTATAAGCTCATGTGCGTCATCCAAGTTATTCACCACCGCCTGTCAAATCAGATCACCCCCACACCGTCCTTAATTTAGGAACTTACTCTAATATCAAACAAGTTACAGAAGGCATAAAAATTACAACCAAAATAAGCAAATATTTATATCTGCTAAATTGCATAAAGACATCATATTTATTATGAATATAACTGAAAAAGTAGCCTTTAACTTACTTGGGCACAGGTGATGGTTTGAAAGCACCTCAGTTCTTGGCTAAAATCAGGTAACCCAATAGTATGATGCAAGATTCGGTTGGTCCCATAGTCATTAGAATTAGGCCCTCCAACTATGCAAATCACTGGCAAATTCTCACTATAAGCACCAGCAATTGCGTTAAGCGCGCTGAGGCCCCCAACAGTGAAAGTCACCACGCAGGCTCCCACGCCTTTAGAACGTGCGTAGCCATCCGCTGCATATCCGGCGTTAAGCTCGTTGCAGCATCCGATCAAATTCAGCTCAGGTTCTGCTATAAGGTGATCCAAGAGAGTCAAGTTGAAATCACCAGGAACTGAGAACACGTCCTTCACACCAATCTCCACGAGCCGCCTTGCTAGGTAGCGTCCTAGGGTGCCACGCGAGGCACCTCCACAGACCGGAGGAGCTAAGGAATTGGGATGAGCTGATGAACCGATTTTATTACCAGCTTCCATGCGGTAAAAGCTTTTGTACTGAAATGATTAAAACAAAAAAGGAAGAGGTGGGAACTCTATGAAATGAGTGATGTTTAGAAACTATTGAAAATGAATTACTTGGTGGGATTTTAAAGGTTTTGAAGGAGGTATTAATACAAGTTCAGAGAAAGCGGGTTTGATTAACAATGGGCTGATGATAAGGAAAAAGTCATGTTCACTGGCTAGGCTTTGGTGGGTTTTAAAGTTAAAAAGCAAAGCAGGATTAAGTGAAAACCAGGTTTAGGTTTCTCTGCGGTATCATTTGTGGTATAGCTGTCGGTTTGGTACTGTGATTTTGATTATTATAAGGTTTTGGGTAGGGAATATCTAGGACTGATGTGAGGGAATAATAGTATCGGACATGAAAGGGACCACGAGATTGGAAAACAGGAGCAAGTTGGTCTGGTTTTCCATTACATTCGGCTCTTTCGGGTTTCTCAATTCATGGGCACGTTGAGTCCTAAGAATTGAAAACTCTCGTAATGGGCGACTGTGTTGAATGTCTTGGGCTTTGAATATTGACCGAACTCAGCCTTTGAGGCTTCTACAAACAAGATGTCTCTTTTATTCAATTGGTCATGTACTAGTTTAAATGAAATTTCACTTGGGAATGGAAATAAATTTACCTCTGGATTTACTTCGTTTGAATTTCTTTTTGTTTTGTCAAGAAACACAGAAATTCTAAATCTGTGAGTCCTTGAACCGACTTGCTCAATTCATGCGTCTTGCTCTCGGATTATCTGGTATTCTAAGTAGCTACCTAACACAGGCTTCCTGTGCCTTTTATAGCCCACTGATTTCTTACCCGTCTTCCCAGTCCTACAGGTTAAGCCTGATACTATATTTATATTATCTGTTTGCTTAATTTTTTGGAAAGTGAGTATAGTACTGGCAAAGCAAGATACCTGATGATTAATGGAGATTACCCCAGAGAGAGAGGTCAGGGATCAGATTTACTAGTGAAAAGAAAATGAATATAATTGCAAAGTACCATATTTAGAATATTCTATTTCTAACCATTGATGTTCCATGCTGGAATTGGGGCTGATAGTAGCAGCCATAGTTGTATATCGATCAAGGCAACAGCAATTATTTTGCAATTGACATAAGTGATAAATTTAACTATTTTTGGAATGTTAATACATTATTAATTCATCAAACTTGAATTAATCTCATATATATGTATATTATTTTAACAACTCACGTTTGATTTGTATAGCTAGGTCAAGATTCCATAAATCAAATCACCTTCCCTCTTCACCTTTATTTGACTTTTTTTGCTAAATCGAAAACCCCTTATTCATCCGTTTACATTTTTAGGATTTTGAATGGAAGAGCCTAAAAGCTATAGTAAGTGATTAAGAACTTAGACTGACTTCAATCTTCCCCAAGAGCCAATTGCTTTTCCTCTAACCTTTAAGAAAAAAGTAACAAAATTGTATGCCATGTAATTTATTTATTTATTGTTTACATAAATTTTGGGTAGTTGATGTTTTTGCTATTTGTTTTTGTTATTGTCTTCTATTTTCTATTTATTTTTATTAAAAAATAAAAAATAATAAAACCATCAATTAAACAAGTATCAATCTTTTTTTATGGGATAAGTGCTCCTGTCATCCATTAGTTAACAAGAAAAGTGGAAAATTGAATTATATAAAAATTCATAATTAGTAAAGATTGATCACAGAAGAAAAAAACTAATGTTCTAAAAAATCAACTTGTATAATATATGACCAACATTAATAGAAAACTTTGAACAAAAGTCCAATGAAAATCAAATCAATTTAATTAATGCTCTACACTTCAATTCTAACAAGGGATCTTAGAGGTGAACCACTTCATGACCAGAATAGGAGCCTTGATCAAACCCAGTGCAAACTCAACTATGATGGTTACGCACAAGCAACAAGGGCAGATGCAAGTCAACACCAACCTGCAGCATCACAGAAACAACCCCATGATAATCAGCTTAAAGGCAGCAGTTAACGTATAAAGAACATATCGACTTTGCATCGAAGAATTGATTCATCAATCTGTAGGAAGCCACTCAAAGAAAAAGAGAAAGTGAGACTAACCCTACAATCCAGATGACTATGCCGACTATGGAGATGAGGAGGGATAGGAAGGCGAAGGGCAGACCCAACAGAAAGCCTAAGGGCCTGCATTCACAATCATCACAGCAGCAGCAGCAAGACATATCGGCTTGTTCCCAATTCTCTCTGTTTCGTTCTCTTGAGTTTTCTTGCTCTAGTTGATCTCTTCTGATATAACAATGTTGACGAAGCGGAACAAGAAATAAGACAAGCAAGGCTTTAAATAAAATTTGGTGCAGGCGTATCTATGTTTGTATGTCTGTGCCGTTTACACCATGACAATCCGCAATGTTTGAAGGGAGGCGGTGACCAACCAATACCAAATCTCCACGTGATTCTATGACTCTTGTCTGCGCCCATGATTATTGATTAGCAAGTCTTTCTTCTGGGGTCACGCAATCGGCAGCTTATGGTTTATTCATTTGTGATTTATATTAAATTTTTGTTCGAATTTTTTACAGCTATACCATATAGAGCAACGCCAAATTGCCAATCGTATCATCAATTGTTAGCATATAGAGGTCCAGCTGTTGTTACTCTTTTTTCTGAAAAAAAAAAAAAAGGCATGACAAGGCCTAAGATCAAACTGCTCCCATACTTTTTCAACTGATGAATAAACTATTCGTGGATTAGTTAAGCAGTGTCCATTCAAGCGAATCTCACATGCTCTCTAGATCAATAGAAGTACTTGTACGTGGTCCAATCAGTAAACTTTCAACAGATATTTGCCAAGATTATATGAAAGTTATCCACAGCAGACAACTAGATCGATAAAATTTCTTCATCTGTGATCTTTTTGCTTTCTGTTTCTAGTGGAGCGAACCCTAAAGGAATCAGAGGAAATGAGGGTTTAGGAGGAGATATGCAAAAGTGATGAAGGTACAGCCGGCTACTTGCCTTCGCCGGTCCATGTAGAAGTTACATGCATTTTGAAGCTGCTGTTAAACATTTTGACCAAAAGGAAAGTTAAAACCTGATGGATCAGTCTTGTGAAATGGGCTTGATCCACTTTGCTGAGAGTTTGGGCTGGAAGGCAAAGGCAAGCCTGGCGTGCCTCACTTGATCATCTCCAAGTGAGTGAGAAAATAGAAAGAATATAAAAGAATATCCTTCCTTCTCAAGGATTAATTTTCAACCATCAATTTTACAACGTCATTACCATCTGAATAAAGACATGGATCATACAGAACTTGAGGATTTTAAATAAAATAACAATGGTTTATCCATGCCTGAAGATTACTAATTAACCTGACTGAATAAATTCGTCGAGGCCCGCAATTGATATTTGCAATTTCAATGCTTGGTGATCATGAGAATAATGTGGCATTAATCGTGGTTGATGTCCGTGAAAAATGGAGATATGCGCAGAGAACAAGGACTGTGAGGTTTTGTCCTGAAATTCTTGTAGAAAGAACCCAGTAAACTTCCTTCAACCATGGCTTGATTAATTCTTGCTCGTGAATGCCAGATAACTGTATCCATTGTTCCATACCCCTAGGCCCTACTCAAGCATTTGGAGTAACTGCATGGGAAATTACCAGCACAAGCAATGATCATAGAAGCAGGACAAGCTGAATAAGCTTCAAGAAGATGGAAACTTCAATAACCATCATCAGTCCCTACCCAACTGCAGGCAGTTTCTTTCAGTATCCCTCTTACCTTCATCATCTCCCTCAACTCACTTACACCATCCCATTTTCCAGCAGCTGCCCAAGCATTTGATAGTCCAACAAATGCCCCTGGCCTACTATCAGCATTCAATTTAAAAAGTTCATCGGCAGCTATACTTGCCATTTGTACATCACCGTGCAGCCTGCAAGAACTGAGCAAAGCTGCCCAAACATCAGAATTGGGCTTCTCAGGCATCCCCATTACAAGTTCCCATGCTTGATCCAAATTCCCTGCACGTCCCAAAAGGTCAACCATGCAAGCATAGTGCTCCATCTTTGGTTTCATTGAGTAATCTCTCTCCATACTTTCGAAGATTTCACGCCCTTTGGCAAGTAAGCCAGCATGTCCACAAGCAGAGAGAGCGCTAAGGAATGTAACATAATTTGGCTCAACGCAACATTCTTGCATCACATGGAACAGCTCAAGTGCTTCGTTTGGATTTCCATTCTTTCCATATCCATCAATCATCGAGGTCCATGTGAAAACATTCTTTTCCGGCATGTAGTCAAAAACCCTTCTGGCATCTACAATTTTTCCACATTTTGCATGCATGTCAACAAGAGCACTTCCAATCTTTATGTGCATAAAGTACTCAGTCTTCATTAATTGACCTTGAACTTGTTGACCAATTTCCAATGCTGATAAAACAGAACAAGCCCCAATTACACTAGCAAAAGTCGAAATATTAGGCCGGAAATTCAACCGTTGCATATCAACAAAAACCTCAAGTCCTTTCTTAGCAGTTTCAACTGATTTACTGTAACTTTCAATCATTGCATTGAAAACTACCACATCTTTTTCAATTGTTTTACTAAACACATCTTCAGCCTCTTCTATCAATCCATTATTCATGTATCCAGTGATCAACGCCGTTGAACAAATCACATTCTTTTCCAACATCATGTCAAAAATAGTCCTTGCACATCCAACCTTCCCATTCTTCACATACGAGTCAACCAGCGCTGTATAAAGCACTTCATCAGGCTCAACATCCAATTTCACCATCTGGGCATGGGCCATCCTTCCTAAAAGCCGCGGCAACACCACCCTATTACTCCCACAAGCAGACGCCTTTAAAATCATCGAAAATGTGAATCCATCAGGCTTTTCACCTGCATAGACCATTCTACGAACCAAACCAAGTGACTCCTCAACTCTCCCATGTTTAAGGTACCCGCCGATCAAATAATTGTACGCACTTAAAGTCTGCTGCGGCAATTCATCGAACATTTGGCTGGCATATTTTAAGCACCCACTTTTCGAATGCAATATAAGGAGTTTGATAGAAACATTTGTATTGGGTGAAAACCCAGATTTTATAATGTGTGTATGGATCTTTTGGCCATGAAAAGGGGTATCTGAGTTAATAAAGTGTTGAAGAGCAGCAGAGAGAGTTGTGGTGGTTGGGTTAGAGAGGAACTTATGGTGGTTTGGCGCGAAAGAATTCTTAGGTGCGACCCGGAAGTTTTGATTGTTGGCTGATGAGAAAATTGACGGTCCGATTGTGGGTAGTCTTCCATTTTTCATTTTCCCATTGATTTAATTACTAGATATCTGCTGATTTAAGCAGGCACTCAGGCAGGTAGTAGCTTTGGTTTTTCTTGGCGAGGATTATAGGACTAGGGCCTAGCTCAGTCAACTGCTGGTTAGCCTTTCACATTCTTATTGGGCCATAACATTTGTTCCTATGTAGCTATGGTTACTCCTCTTCTATTTTTCTTTTTCTGCTTTTAAATAGGGAAATCTTTTCATGCTATAAGAGGAATGACATGGCCAAACTCCACGAGCAAATGATCATTTTCTTGGAAAGCAAACAACGCACGCATGTGAAGCTTTTAGTTTTTCTTTGTTGGGATTGCAAATCCACCGCCTTCACCAATACTGGTCTACCCTTTTTAGTGACTGGTGGATTGAGACCCTTTTATGCTTTCTTTTTCTTCTTTAAAGTGGTCACCGGCGATATTGATTTTGTCACTATATATTAATACAAGGACGCGTAAATTACTACATAACAAATATCATGACTTGCTTTGCAAAGTTAACGAATTTTGGGTTTTGCATCATCTCATCCAGGTATTATATCTATATTTCATGCCTTTCTTTTTATTTTCTAAACCCCAGGCCATGGATTGGGGTCATACCAATTTCTATTCTCAAAACCTACCGCAAGAAAAGTCAAGAACAAACTCATTTCAAGTTCAACAGTCCTTTGGGACAATATGAAGTTATATTATATTATATTATATATGTACACATACATATATTGCTAATCCTTAAGTAATGATTATATTTTCTTGTATTCTAATATTAAGGTTATAAAATTAGGCAAAATTTGGCGGTTAATGAAGAATATGGTAATGAGAATTAAAGCAGCTTTGTTGGCGTGCACAAATAAAAAAGTGTTGGACTTTGAACGAACATTAAAATAACGTCCTAGTAATTCATGCTCCTCTTTTGATTTTTGAGAAAGAAACAAAACGAGAATAATGCTTTGAATCTCAATAGAGTCCCACATGCTCGATTATATATGAAGCTTTTCCTCCCCACCCCTTTTTTTTATTTATTAAAAAATACCCTCTATGCAAGGCATATGATTTGATAAAGATGCATGGATTTTATATTATTCAACTACCTTTCTCATGTGATGTAACCTTTTAAAGCATTATTTAGCCAACATTAATCATTGTTTCTGGTTTGTGTATCTCCTGTGTCTGTCAAGACAAGAGGGGAACAGCAACCCTTCAGACAAGTAATTAAGAGCTGTTGTTGTTGGAAAGGCTTAGTAGCATCATATTAGGACTTGATGATCTCTTTTGCTACGACGGCTATCAAAGTCGTGATTGCATGCTTGCATCAATTCTCATTTCTCTTTTTGATTTCTGTCATTAATTAATAAGATTGGAATACGAATCAATTCACTCTTACATTAATGATGACTAATAATGTAGACTAATTTTAAAAATGTCGAGGAGCAGAATGCTTGTTATTTTTTAAATACTCAAATTCAAATTCTCAAATTTTATAATTATTCGAATAGCATTTAAAAGTATTATCTAAACTCGTAATTACTCATTAAATCCTCAAATCTATTATATATATATATATATATATATTAATTTTTATAAAAATATTAAAAAATAAATTTGATCGAATTGATAGGACTATTGATTGTTCAAAAGTATAGACAAGGTTTAATCCGTTTTAAAAACATATAAAATATTTTTTACATATTTATTTATAAATGAATTTGGATATTTAAGCAATGATACTCGTTCTCTATCCAAACCTTAGATGAATAGTAAAATTATTACCCGAATTCGTCTAAAATCTAAATATAAGATACCCATGGGTATCCGGTTAAAGGATACCCATTGTCATGCATCCCTATTAATTTTATGTCATTTGAGGCATTAATTCAATTATTAAAGTAATTGAAAATTAATAACAAGGATTCCTTAGAATCTCTCAAAAATTTTCCCCAATGCCTTCTTAATTTAGCCGTGTCTCTTGGCTTTCTTGGAATTACCGTCCTAAACACAGAAATTAAAGGGATCATGGCAATCGTTTCTACTTTTGTTTCTTGAATTAACACATATGGTGGAGTCCACAAGTGTTTTGACTCATACTCCTTGTCATTTTGCATTTTTTGACCATGTTATTTTTGTTCTTTAGACTTTCCTTTACAATTACGTATAACTTACAACATTTTTAGAATCAACACAGCTTTATTAATTCTTTAACCACTTAAACAACTTATTTATTTAATACATACATATATATATAATAATACCTTAAATGTCAGCCAATATACTTTTTAAAATAATGAATATCCAATGTTACTTGCATAATAATTAAGTATTTTTGAACTTGATATAAAAATGACAAGTGATATATTGATTAATGATAATTAATTAATCGTTGATATTAAGAATTTATTTAATGAACTTGATTGAATATAATAAAACAAAATAAATTTATATAAAATTTTTTAAATAATTTAATAAAACATTACACCTTCCTTTTCCAACTAGGTTTATCATTCCAACTTCCAACTCGTGTCTTTGGTCATGATAGCAGCGTTTCAACTTTCAAGAGGCGTTTTTAATGCAGAAACTCTTCAAGTATTTAAGTGATTCTTGCCCAATCGAATGGTTCAATTCATAGTAAAAAGAAGTTGATGCAAAAAGTATGGATTTCCATGCATACGCAATCAACCTTTTTTTTTTTTTTATCAATTGAAAAATGGACCAGCCTCATTTCATTTGGAGATTTTGGGAGCTGACATCATTTTGCTTTTCAGTAAATGCAAATAAAATAGTGTTATCCACTTTTTACAAATCTTCCAAAGTTAGGTTTTGATGTATAATGCAATATATGTTTATAAATATATTATATTAATATAATATAATTGATCTTCTAGATCTGAATAGTTTTCTTTTGAATATATAATTGTTTCACATGACCCTGATCGATTTCCAAAGATTTTGCGCCTGGCGTATCAAGAATTACCCTTTTATTACTTTATGGGGTACATAGGAAAGGCAAAATTAGCTATTTATCATACGCCTTAGTAGTATATGGAAGCTGCAATCTCTCTTAATATAGTTCAAAAAATTCGATAGAAAACCAGATTCAAGGTTGAAACTCTCATTCTCTCTTTTCCTTTTTGGATTATCTTAAAAAGAAGAGGCAGCATCGTGCTCAAAAAAATCACATCAACTTGAAGTCCTTATCATTTTTGCAACTCTCTCAGTTGACCCAATTTACATAGTGTTGATGGTGAGGCACAATAGGCCCACCGTAATTATGAATGCCTATTGCTATTAAAGCTTGGAGATAAAAGGATCGATGCCCTGAGCCGGAGAGAGATAGGAGAGAGGGAAGGGTAGAGAAAGTGATAGAGATAGACCATAGCCTCCATGACTTAGACTTCACATCACAGAGAGAGAGAATTTAATGTAAACAGTCATGTCATTCTAGCTCAAAATCTGAGACTTCTCGGTCTTTAACCAACCATGGCAATCTTGTTGTTATAACCAACTAAAGAGGCTGCTTTGGTCCTTGCCCCAGAACCAAGTTGCTTCAACGTATAGTGTTGCTGTTAAAATATTTCAACCATTGGATCGTTTCAGAAAGAAACCAAAAAGTCCAAAAACCAGCCAAAAAAAGCCCACAAAACCTTTCTTTCTTTAATCTCTTTACCTCTTGTCTGTATTCCCTCTCTCCCTTTTGGGGTGCAACGAAGTTGGTGAGCATTTAATTGTACCAGCTTTTTGATACCAATAGAAGGTAGTTGATCTGAATTGATCTTGATTAACTCCTCCTTTGCTAGTCCTTGGTTCTTGCAAGTTTGATTCTCACAGTGCTTCCCTGAAGTAGAAAAGTTGAATTGTTTTCGCTCTCAAACATGAGGCCAAAGATCTATCTTTTTGGAGACTCAATCACGGAGGAGTCCTTTCGTGATGGTGGTTGGGGTGCTTCTCTCGCCAACCTTTTCTCTCGCACGGTATTAATTGATTATCTGATGCTACATAAAAGTCTTTTCCAATCATAAGTTTCTTTTTTTCTCCAGCGGTTCCTATACCAATATGGCTAAATGGCAGTCTTTTTATTGTTTTTGTATGCATAAGAGATTTTCTTATTGGGGTTGTGGTTTACAGGTTGATGTGGTGCTGAGAGGGTACAGTGGGTACAATTCAAGGTGGGCGTTGAAGGTGCTTGATAGGGTTTTTCCTGCGGCGGAAAGCGGTGGTTCTGACGGTGCTTCACCGCCACCACTTGCAGTAACCGTCTTCTTCGGAGCTAACGACGCTTGCCTTCCCGATAGATACGCTGCTTTCCAACACGTGCCAGTTGATGAGTACCAGCAGAATCTCCACTCCATTGTGTCCTCTCTCAAGGTTCACATCCCTCTCTCCACAGATACTAATTTCACGTGCTCATCTTCTTTTATGGTAACTTGGTCTATAGTCTATACTACAAATTTGCTAACACATTAAGCACGTTAACTTATTGACCAACAATTTTAATTTCTACTCGATAAAAGTTGCGTTAACAGCGGAGAAAAGGGTCAAAAGATAACTATTTTCAAGCAACTCTCACGTAGACGAAGAGACACGCACACAAGCAAGGATTAGGTGGTCGAACTATGTAACTTGTTTTTTTTTTTTAATAATTCTAAAAAATATTCGGTAGATAATTTTGGCCATGGTGTTCTCAGCACTGTGTCCTGTAATGTAGTAGTAAGGGATCTTAAGACGTTGGCAAAGGAGGATACTTTATTGGTGGAAGGGAGCCATGGACTTTGGTTTGGTTGGTCAACCAGCCATTGTGGCTGGGAAGTGGGCCTGTGAGTATCCAAAAAGCAAAGAGATAGAGCCAGATAAAGCGTGGGAGGGTAAGGCCCAGTTGTCTCTGTTATTGTTTGCCACTTGGCTATATCTCTCTTTAATTTTTACATTTACTAGCTAGCCAGCAATCTTTTTGCGATCAATAAGGCAAACGAGAACGTAGGAATGCCTAGTTTTGTCCGTCATGTATAAATTTTTCATTTGATACAAAAGGTCGGAAAATGGAAGGTCGCTTTTTATTCAAAGGTTATACAACTAGTCTTCTTATTTCACATCTTGATTATTGAACTTACTTTTTATCTTTACGTTTTGTTATTCCTACTAGGTAGAAACTGCCCAAAAGATTTAACTTAAAGACATGAATCATGTGATCTAAAACCGATGACAATTTAGTACCTTTCTTCAGCTAAAAAAGCGTCTTCTGCTGAGTGGTGACCTTTTTCTCACGTTTCTGGTGGTCCAAAGATTTATGCACAGATCACCTTAGAAAATCGTTTTAAATTTAATAAGTAGTATATAGTTTATAGTATTACATAGGGGTAGATGGGGACCCAAAAGATTGGTATTAGGTATAGATGTCATAGGCATTGATGGGGTTGCAGTTATATATGGCGCCCGATATCACAAGCAATGTAGCTTTTTTGTTGGTTATGGTCGTCTTCTCTTGCTTGGATGACCTTAAATATTAATTCTAGAATGTTACTTTATTGATAAAAATCCAAGGCCTTTATGACCGGGGGCTCCATTTTGTGCCACTCGAGAAAAAGAAAAAGAGTTTATACTTACTCGTTAAGCATAGTCTCTTCTATGTGTTTGGCTTTCCTTTTCAATGTTTGCTTTAATAATAATTGCTAGAGTGTTTTGGTGGAATGGTGGACTCCCGACTGGTTTTATTTAGCGGATTTGTTTTCTAAAGCAAACGTGGGAAGCTCAACAAATCCTTGGGACTAGACAATCATTGTGTCACATCCTTTGGCCTGGATTGTTTCTTATTGTTATTTGGACTCGAGAATTTACTATATACTGCTGTGCCTACAATCCTAGAAAGAGCAAGTATAGCCCATTATATCAACTTAATTAACTCAACCATCTTAAGGAATTATGCAAGTTGTTATCAGTATCACCAAAAGATTACTATCATCTTCTGTATTATGTATGCTTGTCCTGCTCATAGCCTTCCTCTTGCATGCTTTTCCCTTTCTTCTTTGGGGTCTCAGAAGCGGTGGCCAAAGACTCTGATTCTCCTGATTACTCCTCCTCCAATTGATGAAGATGAACGCCTTAGGTATTTGTTCCACTTGTTCTGTTTATTTTACATTGTAGATGTACAATATCTTTATACCTACTTAAGACTGGTGTGTTACCCTTGGCCTCTGATGCAAAGTTATTTTGAAAATGAATGTTTTGAACGAAAGGAAATATTCTGGATGCAGACATCCTTACGCAGAGAATCCATCGGGTTTGCCCGAGAGGACAAATGAAGCTGCTGGCGCTTTTGCCAAGGCATGTGTTGAAACTGCTGGGGAATGTGGAATCCCTGTGGTAGATCTCTGGACCAGGATGCAGCAGTATCCTGACTGGCGGAAAGCTTATCTTAGGTATCTAAGGCTTTGCGCTTTTTTAATAATTTACAATGCATACTTTGATCTATATATGGATTCTGTGTACACAATATTAATATTATAATACTAGGTAGCAGTTTCTACGCTGAGTTTGCAGATTAGGCTTGTGCCTGATTTGACTGATAGACTAAAAAATTTGTAAACCTGCTAGGTATGAATACCATGAATATTCTGATGAAACAATGCATTGCTACATTGACATCTGATACTGAAATTTTCTATATTCACAGTAAAATTCTTTTGAATTTCCATAGTTTGTTGATTTTTAATCTGTAATTTGCTGTCAAAATCCTGTTCCCAGTTGTTGTTGCTCTCTCTCTTTTATTCGTGTCTTTGAAGGTAAGAATTATCGGTTAAATAGAAGCAGTGCTAAGCCCTCTGCTAATATGCTATTACTGGAAATGCAGGGATGGTTTGCACCTCACTCAGGATGGCAACAAGGTAGTATTTGAGGAAGTAGTGAAGAAGCTGAATGTGGGAGGCTTAAGCCTGGAAAAGCTAACAGTTGATCTCCCACTTTTAGCTGATATTGACCAAGGTGACCCACTCAAGGCTTTTCAGTGGTAGTTAAGATCACTGAATATTTATATATCAGGGGCAGGATCTCCTTTTTTGATCTTTAAGTATTATTTTGCTATTGTTGTAGTCCTAGAAGTATTCTATATAAAACGAATGGCCAAATTATAGATGGCAACTGCTTCAGCTTCTGAACAATATAACCAATTTCTATTATTTTGTCATTGCGTTGTAACAGCAATGAATGTGGATGCTCCAAAATTTAAAATGGAAAAAAAAAATTGCCAAAAATCTATTGCCTTTCAGAAATAAAATTAGTCAATGCATGTAGAAACAGAGTACTTTCCCCATTCCAGGTTGGATGAAATGGATGAGGACCCGAAATCTTGATAGATCTTAAGGCCATGAAAACCCATATTGCTAACAATAGGAACAACAAAATTGTTAGGGTGGAAGAGTGGTAGTCAACGGAGACAACAGAGGTATCGTGCTAGTCAGGCTGTTATTGGGTGATTCTTTTTTTAGAAAGTGGATTTTATTGGTCATTTAACTAATATGCTATTGTTAGTCTCAAGCTGAAACTATCAGAGACTCCCATTGACATTAAAACCAGCTTGACAAAGGAGCTATACAAGAAAGGCAACTGCTAACATAGACTTTGGCAGTAGCCCCATACAAATCAGGAAACTCAACACTGCCTGTATGGCAGCAGGTATCACAAAAGCCATCCAACTAAGTCTATCCTCCTAACTCCTAAGGAAGCTAAAAACAAAACAACAAAGGCAGAGCTCGAAAGCTTTAGAACAATGGAGTTCCAAATCAAGAACGAGGAACACAGAAATCTTTGGTCATCCAAGTCCAAGACCGAAACAGGTTTGGAGGATCTCTCTGCCTGTAATTGTGCGATTGATTGCACTTTTCTATCGTGCAACACCGGTCAAACGAGGAACTTTATTATAAATAAGAACATTTTCATTAGGGTAAGTCAGGATCACACTCTCAAAACTTTAATACAATTCCCTTTTAATCTGGTGCTTGTTCTCGCTCACAGATTGATATCTGAATCTTTCTAGTCCAAACTTAGCCTGAGATATCCTTCTTAATTATCTAACACCAAAAGGAGGGAGAAAACCAAAACAAAGAACAGAGGCGAGTCGAATTTTCAGCCCTATTTTGGACATTTACAATACTTGATTTGATGTGGGACAAAACGTTTCTTGCTTGGGCCTCATGCTCTCATCAAGAAATGAGAAAGGCCAACTCATGCACCGTCGCCTTGCGTTCAGTTCTTTGCCTATATCTCTTTGTCCCTGTTGGCTTAAAGTAAGAATGTTTGATCGATTTCAATTTGTTGAAGAGGGAAGAAACTGACTTTGACAATCGACAAACATGAATGAGCCAGGAGGGAGGAAGTCACTGGGTTACACTTAAGGATAGTTCCAATCAAGAACTCATCCAAGGACCAATAATTTTCCTCTCATTCAGCTCAATTTGTTGGTGTTTAAGTTGGGGTAATTAGACAATATTTTTCATTAATTATAATTCAGACACATGAAAACTAAGTTTCAGCCTATCAATGACACATTCATACCAGAATTATACACTACTTGAGTTTTGTTTTTTTTTTTTCCCTCAATTAACAAAGGCTAATTAAGAATATTTAATTGATGGAAATTCCTATGGGATTTCAAACCTTTTATTATAAAGATAGATAGCAAGGGACCAAATTGAAATAGATTTCAAATTTCAGGGGTATTTGGTGATAATTTTTCCCTTTCAGTTTAGTTACATTTCATTGGTTTTAGCTTCAAATTAATGTTTTTTAATGTTCTATTAGTACATTTTCTTATAATTTTGCAACAAAATTTAAAAGACATTCATTTGTAGAAGCAAACTTAGTATGACACTTGCACTTTAACTTAGTTATTTAATATCTAATTACGCACAATATAGAAGACATTAATTTGTCGAATTAAACTATGTAGGAGTCCATATAATATATGTAAAACTTAATTAGTATTTGATATTAGACAAGAAGCTAACATAAACTTCTCTTGAGTTACTCGAACTTAGTCCAAGCACTGACAACTACTTAGTACTACATATATATAGGTTGTCAAGTAGCTACATATTCTTCACATGAGAGATGTTCTATGATAAGTATGAACACATCTCGATGATCGAAGTTTCATGATTCTTACTAGAAATTATTGGACCTGACAAATAGAGCTATTGCCGCAACCACATTGTCCCTTCAAGGGCTGATCTCTAGGGCAATGCTGGTGGACGTTGATCCCTCAAAGTAACTGGGAGCTAGCTAGTTATGTTGAGGATCTGGCCCTCCTGGTGAAATTCTTGACGTATCCGTCATAACCCTCCTGCCCTGTTTCGTTGCAGACAAATCATAGCCTGCCAATGCATGTATAATGGATTGGCTATCGATCCTTTTCTGCATTGTCTTACGCCCAGCATGACTCTTTGCTTCGATGTCAACTGCATTTGCTGATAAAATCAGTAAGATGACAAGTGAAGTCTGCATGATGGTTGAATTAGGCATTTCTAAGCTGAATGTACCGGATCCGGTGTAAGTGATCAGTTGTAGCCAGCTAGAATGGATGGCAATGGCAAGTGCCGTTTTACGGTCTAATCCCGTTCTCATATATAGTGGGAAATTCATGGAAAACGTCCAAGAGTTCACAGCTCAGGAAATAATGGTATGGCGTATGATAGTTGACAAATCCTGTAGGAATATTTGTTTTTGTTTTCTACAATGTTTATATAGCTTTTCCTAACACAATCCCATTACCTGATAACTTTAATTATCCCTCAAATTGCATAAAGGCAGAAGCATTTGTCTTAGGTCCCCACATGAGCACCCTGCCATACGCGGCCGATGACTTTGGCTTCATCATTCATTTCCCATTATAACTTTACCCGCAAAAATCATCCGCGGCTCTTTGAAAATCCAAGGTACGCGCAGTAGTTAAATAAGACAAAAACAAGAACAAAGTTGAGCAACCTGAAAAATAAAAATGTTAAAAGGACAAGAAACAGACAGACATGCCAAATTTCATTTCAAGTCATTCTTGCATTTGGTTTTTGTCTTTTGTTTGATCCAAAGTGAGTGACTCTGCAAAACGAATGCGTCTTTGCCCACTTTGCAGTGTCCTTCCCCACAGGGGTTATTATTAATGCAACAGAGCACGTATTTGATTCCCAATTTGGCAATTTCTGCTGCCTTGTTGTTTGTATTAGGTCTGCTTATCCAACTTGCACTGCTTTAGGTTTTTCTTTGGCTCAACGCTGACTCCTAAAAAATTCCTGATAACTTTCCAAAGTGATTAGGGACGCCGACCCAATAAAGAGTTGGTGTAACTCTACGATTTCTCCTTCTCCAGGATAAAGATCTTTCCAACTTTATACTTGCTGTCGTCAAAGGTTGAATGACGTTTCAGTTTTTGTCTGCTAAATTTCCCAAGCAAAGAACGTATGAATCTTTTCGTATTATCTATCAGACTTTGAAAGTTATACCGTATCCACCGATAGATACGCCAAATTTCCTGGCTGGCTTTCCCTTTAGTTTTCAAGTAGATAGATCTATTCATGCTTTACAACAGGACTTGAGTTCAAACCCTCTATACTTAGAATCAATTTCAGGTAGCTTGTGTGGATTTTATCCTAATCTTTATTCTTCTACTTAGATTCAAGCCCTGCCTGAGTTAACAATCAATAGTCCATTTGGTCCAATCATTATTTAACAGAAAACTGCTTTGCCCCAGCAAGCAACTAACTGTATCATTTTCCTATTAAGCATTTAAACTACTTCTAAATGTCAACAGCAAACTACGGGTTCCAGTTAAAAGAGGTGCATCTGCTTTGGATCATTTGTTAATAATCAAATTATCAGAACTTTAATTTTGAAAGGTATTTTCCTGGAAGTTGATGATGTAAAAAGAAAAACTGGTTGTAAAGATACTGATAGGATTGGATGAAAGATTATATTCAATCATCCAAAAAACAAAAACGCAAAAAAAACAAGAGCTACAGTGTGCTGACAAATGAAATCTGTACAAGCTGTACAGAAATTAGTAAGGTTATGTTCTTTTTTAACAGCGGGCTGCAGGCCTGAAATCCTTAAATTGTAATAGATAATATTGTGCCATTCTTAGGTTAATTTTATATATGTAATTTAAATTTATATCATATTTTCGATCCATTACTCAATCCGATTGGTATCAACGGGAAATGTAGCCCTCTGCATGCATATTCCATTTTCAAATGTATTGCTGCTCTTAAATGCTACTGATGGATACTGTCAATAATACTACACAAGAATCAGAAGATTCAGAACATGGAGTTTGAACTCAAATGATTGCTGCAGGCGAGCCTTTGAGTTAGCTTTTTGAACAGTTGATAGGGTTGGATTGCTTATTCTTATTTTTAATGCCACATTAGCTCTGTAGAATGAATAATTTTCGTATGCAAGCGATAAAGAGAAATATTCTGAGTTGTATTTCATTTGTTATTTTTCCTTTTGCTTTTGCTTCCACAAGTTTTTTTTTTTTTTTTCCGAAAAGTGTTTTTATTATTGAGCCAAAACCTAGAATGCCATAACAAGTCTTGAACCAAAATGGTAAAAGACTCCTCTTGACATAAGGAAATTAGCTTTGGTGGAAACGTAGCCCTGTACACTTACGAAAGAGAGAGAAGGCTGCTCAAAAAGCAATTGGCAGCACAAGCAGAGAAAAGTAAGCCTCTATACAAAAATATTCGGGCTAAGATCAGAATCAACACTGTGCAAATTAAGAACCTAAGCTAATCCATCAAAACAAAATGAGTTCAAACCCTCAAAACAGAGGAGCAATCGACGCCAACATAAATTAAAAATCTCTTGCTTGCAAGAACCAAGAAAATGGAGGGAAATGTCAAATGCCTGTTAGATATGAAAATTCCTCTTCTCGTAGGACCTTGTAGGTCTACATATGCTTTTACTATCTTTAATAGATTAAATGAATGTTTCAATGTTCTCAGCTATTCTAAACTAATTTGCGGAGAATGTGAGTTTGACATGTTGAAATTGATTAACTTGTGGAAGCATTCATTATATGCAAATAAGTTTAGAATAGCTGAGAACATAAAGATTAAAAAGAGAAACGTTTATTTAATCTATTAAACATAGTACAAGCATATGTAAACCAACAAGGTCCTACGAGAAGAGGATTTTTCATATCTAACAGGTATTTGACATTTCCCTCCATTTTCAAGTGAAACCCAGAGAGAGGGGAAGGTAACAAGAAATAAAATCCACATGAAGAAAAAGATAGATGCCAATCCTGTTTTACTCGTTACAGAAGATACCACCTCCTACTACAAAGTTATAAACTAGTAATTTTTGAAGTGATGCTGTGGGTCAGGTCCCCCAGGACTTGTTCTCTCAACCTGTCCATTCTGGTTTTTCTTAGCTTCTCCGTTCAGGTACTGTCTCAAGTCCTCGATAGACTTGTTTAGATTCCGCTTCTCTATCAAGGGGCGACTCTGTGAGCCTGCGGACAAAAGCAAGAGCAAAGTAAGGCACACCAGACATCTAGAGAACGACATTGTAGTTAAGGCGATTCAATGAAAACCTTGTGCTTTGGCATGGAAGTTGAGAGGATTTCTATATTTATATACTTCCTAGTCAACTTTATGTCGAAGTGGATGAGGTATTATTAATCAATCGCTCAACTGTAAATTGTCATCTGACAGAGAAAGATCGTTTTTCCTGTGGATTTTGGCCCTGAGATCATTCTGACGAAGCTTTTCCCAATAAGATGTGAAACAGCCACAAGCAACATCTCTTTTGGCTTATTTTAAGTTTTTAGAGTATTAAACTCCTTTTAGCCTATAACTGATACTGGTAAGGTTCGCAACTTCTCAGACGGATAAGTCAAGAATACGTCACTGTTAGGCATAACCATTCGTGCGCCATGGAGGACAAGTGGATGTGGATAACCACACCGGCCAGTGACAGTTAATAATAAAAAGTTCGGAAAACTTTAAATTAAACCAATTCTTTGAGGTAAAGTTGAAAGCCCCTCATCCGATACCTCGTTTTAAACCGGCCAGTTTCTCTGTTATTGATAAGCACCTCACAGGGATAAGCCAAGCGTCAAACAAATAGAGAAAACTCCTTTTGGATTAACAAAGATTTTGCCTTTAATTTACCCTTTCTTTCTGGCTGGTTCCAATGCAAGGTAAGGTCAACATCGCCACCTTGCAATGATACTGCTGTCATTGACGATAAACAGTGGGCTGTCACACCTTTATGCATTAATAATACTAATAATTTTTATATGAAGCCCTTGTCCCTGCAGGACAACTGCTAATCTTTGTTTATTTTAGAAGCAGTGTTGCTTCAGCTTCCTTAGAAACATAAGGGGACTTAATCCTAATATCTTCATATAAATATGGGACACAATCTCATGTTGTAATAAAAGAAAAAGTTATATCTATTGAAAATAAAAAAAAATAAAAAAATCACGTCTGTTGAAAATAAGTAAATAAAGAAAGAGTCACGTCTATTAAAAAAGAGCAATAATTGTAACTGTTTGCTATAGACGCAGATGTATTTGTTGGGAATAGGCACTTAAGCCTATAGAAAGAACTTTCTTTTAAAGAACACATAACAACAACAAAACAACAATATTTCCTTCTTTTTCTAAATTATTCAAAGTTTTCTTTTATATTATTTTATTGCAAAAAAACCTTATAAAAATTTGATAATCTTATCAAACTCCGGTGAGTGCTTAGTAGATTGATTTCATCGGTGCAAAACACCGTCAATCACTAGGCTTTATTATATCTTTAAAGTTTATACATAGATAATTCTTTTGCACATTACAAGTGGGGGCAAATAAAACCTTAAGGATAGTAGCATTGATACACGCCTTGAAGTCATTTCTTGAT
Source organism: Theobroma cacao (assembly GCF_000208745.1). NCBI lineage: Eukaryota > Viridiplantae > Streptophyta > Magnoliopsida > Malvales > Malvaceae > Theobroma > Theobroma cacao. The sequence goes on from NC_030855.1 coordinate 23,255,638, forward strand.
TTTCCAATTTCGAGTTCTAACAATCTTAAGGTTTTATTTCGTTTTACTAATGACTGCTGCAAGTGGAATACTAAGAGAATTGGCTTTGATTTTTATGAAATTGGATCGGGTTGATATTGATAAAGAAAATAGTAAAATGGTTTTTCATCATATTATCATATAAGGTTTTCTTTTTATTGATTTGATTTGCACAAATTGTCCTAAGAGTAGAAAGATTAGTTATTAGATATCTCAAGAATTTTTAATGGTTTATGATCAAAGAAATTTGATAGAAAAATCTTAGTACGCAGAACTTATTAAGTAGCAAAAAGGAAAAATAAATAAATAAATCAGTGTCTTCATCTAAATTGGGTAACGTGTAGCCATAATTATCTTGCAATAGGAAAAAGTGAGAAAACATAATTTTGGCAAAATTTATTGTTTCTTTTCTCAATTTTTGCCGTTTAATATATATACTTGGTTTTGGAGCTTTAGGCCTTTGCCATGGCAACTATTGTCATCATTCTTATTCCTTTTTAGTAAGGATTGAAATTGTGAGACTCCAATAAGGGTATTCTCAAACAGAGCAAAGTCATTATTTATTTGATTTGATTTTTAAAAAGAAATAATGAAAATTGAACATTTAGTATTATTGTTACGTACAGTATTTGGTCACGTCAAATATACAAATAATTTCTCAAGAGGAAACAATCAAGATCTTATGATTTTTCTTAATAGATGACTAAGCATTAAAAAAAAAAGAAAAGCTTTATGTGAATAGGATTGTTCGCTTCCATCATAAGTAGTTTTAATTTGGGATACTTTCCATGCAACTTGTGCTTTGCTTGTTAACAAGTAAAAGCTTTTCAGTTTTTCATTCTTGCTATTCCAATTTATGCTTAATAGTGATTTGAGAACTAGAAAAATTTTCTTTGTTGTGGGTGTAGAAAACTAGACATACACTGAGTTGAATATTTGCAAAATATGATCTTTAATGAGAATTTATTATATACTTTTCCAAAGAAAGAAAAAAACGAAAAGATGGTTGAGATATATGACTACTATTTGAATGATTTGATATAACATTTGAGATCTGTGACCTTATTGTAAAGGAATTACTCCAAAATGAAGAAAAAAAATTATAAGGAGTCATATGTCTATGGGATATTAATTTGGAGGCCTAATACAATAGTAGCTTTGTGATCATTCATTGCATTGATTCTAAAACAAGAAATTATGCTCGAGATTTAAAGAGAAAAAAACCAAAAGGTTTATTATTCTGAGATAAGAGCATAAGATTTGTAAGCTTATCAAAACATTGTATGAGCTTAAACAAGCACTAAAATAGTGTCCTAAAAAATTCAATGAAGTCATTTTAACCAATGGCTACAACATAAAAGAATATGATAAGTGTATATATAATATATTCCAAAATGATAAAAGTGTTATAATTTGCTTATATTTGGATGACATGTTAATTTTTGGTACAGATTTAGAGCAAGTCGATGAGACAAAAAAGTTTTTGTTAAATAATTTTGCAATAAAAGATATAGGTGCAACGAATGTCATCTTAGGAATTAAAATATTTCAAAATAAAAATGACATAACTTTGTTACAATCGCATTACATTGAAAAAGTGCTTAAAAAGTTTAATCCTAGTAATTGTATACTAGCATTTATACTTATGGATCCTCAAATTAAATTAATGTCTAATGCTAGTAGGGCTATTGATCAATTACAATATGTAAGAGTGATTAGTTGCTTAATGTACTAAGGCACAATATGTAAGAGTGCTAAGGTACTTAAAGAAAACAATCAGTTATGGACTTTTCTATAATAGGATATTTATCAGTGCTAAAAGGATATACGGATGTTAGTTAGATTACAAGTTTAGAAGATCATGCTTCTACAAGTGGATAGATCTTCATGTTTTGTGGGAGTGCCATTTCTTGGGGGTTCAAGAAACAAACGTGTATAACGGATTCAACCATGACAATCGAATTTATTGCGTTGGTTGTTGCCACCAAAAAAGCTGAATGGCTAAGAAATTTATTCTATGATGTACCTTTGTTGTCTAAACCAATCTCTCCAATTTCTATCTATTGTGATAGTAAAACAACTCTAACAAAAGCATATAGTCAAGTGTATAATGGAAAGTCTAAACATATTGGATTAAGATATAGCTATGTCCGACAATTAATTTATGATGGAGTGATCACTGTAACTTTTATAAGGTCTAGTAGAAACTTGGCCAATCTTTTAATGAAAAGGAATAAGACCTCAAAGGAAATGAGGCTCAAACTCATAAATTGAAAGTCATCCATAGTGGAAACTTGACTCAATGCTTGGTATAACGTCAAGTCTTTAGTTCAATGAGACAAAGTACACTATCTATATGTGGTTGCTAGCACTATAATATGATATATTATTTTCAATCCCAAGTAAAATGCTAGGTACCTGTAATGGTAAGGAAAGGATGAGTTATGTACTCTTAATAGACCCATAACATAAATTTTTGAAATGCTTTAATTATGAGGGCATTCTTGATGGGATGTACCTATGTGAGTGTGAAGTATGACCGCTTCTAGGATCTCAAGTGCTTGGTTCTAACAGTACTTATGAAAAGAGGATGCAGATGCATGGTTATAAAAGTGTTGTTGAATATTGTGCTTTATTAGTGTTGAAGTAATTGTATGAGATGTGTTTGGTTAATCAAATGGAATAACTGGTTCAAAGCATAGTTTACCATGCAATTTTGGTTAACTTTCACATGTTTTCACTGAATGAAGGTTTAATCGGAAGACACTTTCATTTACGCCATTAATTTTCAAATTATCGAAAATTTGGATTACTTTGAAAATGGTGGGAGATTGTTGGACATTTTCAAATAAATATGGAATGCAATCCCATGTTACAATCAAAGGAAAAGTCATGTCTATTGGAAATTAAAAAATAAAGGATGGGTCATGTTTGTTGAAAATAAGAAAATAAAGGAATTTGTTGGAAAAGACCAATATTTGTAACTGATTGAAATAGACATAACTGTATCTGTTGAGAATAGTCACCTAAGCCTATAAAAAAACTTTTCTTTGAACAACAGAACACACAATGGAAAACAACAAAAAAACGATATTTCCTTCTTCTCCATACTCTCCAAAGTTATTTTCTATATTGTTTTGTTGCAGAAAATTTTTATAAAAGTTTGATAATTTTGTTATACTTTGATTCAGTAGATTGATTTCATCAATGTAAAACGTCATCAATCACCAAGCTTCATTATATCTTCGAGGTTTATATGTCAGTAATTCTTTTGCACACTACAAACAAAGACAAAAAAACCTTTAATAATAGTAGTATCGGAACACGTCTGGAAGTTATTTTTTAATTTTTCAATTTCGAGTTCTAACAATTGACAAGTTAATCGAGGAGTTAAATACTTATTTGTTAGACGAAGAAACATTAGAATCTTAATTAGAGAGTTCATTTAATATATTCCAGGGTAATCAATCCCCTTGTTCAGAAATCTCTGCCTGACTTATACGTAGCCCCCCGTTTGATGCTGCTGATCAATGACTGGATAGAGAAAGCCAGACCTGAACCGTTAAATGAGAGTGAGACATACCTAAATCACTCATTCTTAGCCTTGTATTCCCCTTTTTGGATAGTTAAGTTAGGCCGGGACCTTTTCGTTTTTTACTTCCCTCATCTGCCTGTCCATACTATGTGGCTGATATATTTCAATGTGATTATTAACTTGAACAGTTCCGCATGGAAACAAAAGAACTGACTAATTTGTGAGTATCAATGAGCTGTCCATTCAACTAGGATCGATATCAACAAAGTTTAGGAGACTTCATTTTCGGATTCTTTCCATACTCCAATCACCTTTGTAATTTCCTCTTCATAAATGCACGCTGAGCATATTTCTCCAGTCAGGACTTCTGATTAGACCCAGCAAAATCTTTTTTCTCTCGAGGCCTTTGTTGTTGGCTTATAGGAAAGGAAAAAGACAAAGCATTTTTTGGCCTTAATCTACGTCCAATGCTTTGGACAAACTGTACATTTTGTCTTTATTGGATATTCTTAAATAGCTATAAAACAAACTTAAAACTATTTTCTTACGAGGAAATTGTGAAGAATGATCTTTCTTAATAAAGATATTTTAACAATAATCATCAAAATAAATTTAATTATTTTTAACCATATTTAGTCATAACTTAATAAAAATATTCTTTAAACTATTTCAAATAAATTAAACCATTCATCACAATTTCTCTCTATTTGTGCTTCGGATTTCTCGCTCTCACCATCCCACTCTCTCAAATTTTATCGAATTCTCTCTTTGGCGTTTGTCTGCTATGTTTTCGATTTCTCTCTTTCTTGTTTTCAAATTTCTCTTTCTTGCGCTTTCAAGACACCAAGTAATGGTTTTGACATGCTTGGGTGGGTAGCTATTTGGAAAGTTAGATTTTTAAGTATTTTGGATAAAACTAAAACGGTAGAAATAATCAAAGATGTATAAAATAGCTTTTAATTGAATCAATTCGGGACTTACACACCAATAAACTCAAAATTTTGAAATTTATAAACCTAAGTTTTCAAAAGAATTTTTTTTTTATTTTTAATCAAAGTAGGTGTTTTAGATAAAAAAAAATTTATATTTTGATTTATGAAAACATGTTAGAAACACTATAATCAGTGCCAAATTGTCAAAAAAATAAAAAAAAAATGAAAAGAGTTGAAAAGATTTGAAGTTTTGGTTCATAAGTAACAACAAAATTTTAAGCATTAAAGTGTAACAAAATGTTTTTGAATATGTCATGTAACAACAATATTTTTTAACATGACGTGTAACAACAATATTTTTTTTTCAATATAGCATGTAACAACCTTTTTTAATTATGACGTGTAACATGTTTTTTTACTTGGCGTGTAACAATAATATTTTTTTTTCAACATAGCGTGTAACAATCTAATCATGGAGTGTAACAACAATATTTTTTTTCAACATGGCGTGTAACAACTAAACCATGACTTGTCACATGTTTTTGTACATGACGTGTAACAACCTAATCATGGCGTGTAACAACCTAACCATAGTTTGTTACATATTTTTGTACATGGCGTATAACAACCTAACCATGACTTATCACATATTTTTGTACATGACGTGTAACAACCTAATCATGGTGTGTAACAACCTAACAATGACTTGTCACATATTTTTATACATAACGTATAACAACCTAACCATGGCGTGCAATATCATAACGTGTAATTTTATTAAAGATAATTTTATCCAACTTGACTAAAAATAGTTAAAATTATAAAGAGGGTTATTTTTAAAAATATCTTATCTTTAAGAGTTATTTTTTAAAATGTCCCTTTTCTTGTCCTTATATCGTGTTCAACTGTTTGTCCCTTTTTGTTCTAAATTTTTAGCCACAGAGGTCTGGGCGCAGCTGTAAGCCTGTAAACATAGCAAAAGTTGGAATCCACTTTCTAGCGAAACATCATCCTATAAACTTTTATTCAAGGATCTTTTTCCATTAAAATATGTAGTCCTATAGGAGTTACTGCAGTCAATATAGTTGTTCAGCAGAACTTCCTGGGTTTTAGCAATGAAGATTTGCAATGGGAGTCAATATTAGGTAGCTAGCTAGTAGTTAATTCAAAAGCATTGACGAATCACGAATAGTCTTTGATTCGCTGGGACCAAGGGATTTAGGTTCAATTGCTTGTAATTCTTTTTTATGAAGAAATTATATTCCTTCTTTTCTCTAGAAGTGAAAGTCACGAATTGAAGGGCTGGTTTTTTCTTGGATCCTTGTTGAATCAGATTTCCAGGTTGAGCTAAGCCACCGCCTTGCCCTGCCCTGACGATGATGTATTAGTGGTTTGAAACTTATCATTCTCAAAGAAAAAAGATTGGACTGCGGCACCAACAAAAAGTTCCACTCGAGGTCAAGCTGGATATGATTCCATAAGGTCCCTTATCTTATCCATTGTCTTAAAGCACCAATTCCAGTTAACTGTATTAGCTGGTCTTTACTTTAAAAATGGTGTTATGAGTTTAATCGAATCACATTTTGTAAACTTGAACCTGATCATGAAAGAGACAAATCTATTCCAAATTTCTTATTCTTTAGTCATTTGGAGACGCTATAGTTATATAGCATTCTCTTTCCGCCCCATAATCCACAGAGACAGACAAACATAGAATAAACCTTCATGGTTCTTCGCTCTTATTTTAGTTGTATAACAACAATATCTGATAAACATCGCCTTAATTTCGGCAGCAAGGTTAAATGGTTGGGGTTGGGAGTTGGGACAAAACTTTTAGATTCAGTTCTTAGTGCTCCCGCCCCTCTTGTCATCGAAGGGAAATAAAAAAGAGTCAGAACTTTAATGTCCCTTCCAATCATATGTTAGATTGAACTAGGGATCTAATTGAGAGAAGGGAAATAAAAGCTCTGCCATCCTGGCAGATGCCTACATACTACTTGATGCAGAAAAACTATATTTTAAACTGTTTACTGCTAAAAAGTGCCAAAAGAGAGTTTTGCTTTATTGCTAGAGCAAATATAGTTGGATTTTCGATTTCTTTAACTTGCAAAGTGGCTTAGTTGTGTCATAAAGGTACTTCAAGCATGAATTATATCTTATTTTCTAAATGGAAAAAGTGCTGCTTTGACAAAGAAGGGAAGAAGGAAGAGAGACTTCTTCCTTTTTTTTTTTTCTTTTCTTTTTCATGCTTTAGATAAACAGCGACCCCTTATATCAGTAGATTCTTATGTTTCATTTACTTCTCCAGTCTCCACCCATTAGACAGATGTCAGCTTCAGAGGTGCTGACAGTAGGATTTAACGAGCCTTATACTTTGCAATTCATTCCATGATCGACAGGTTCTCAACAATGTATGATAAAGGTTATTAGTACATATTTTCTGACTTGAAGTAGAAAATGAAGAAATAACTGCACGATTGTCACTTGAGCGGAATAGCTAATTCTCATGTGGTGAGGTATCAGTGCTTCATTCTATAATATCACTCTGAAGATTTGAGCACCGAAGGAGAATCCAACCTACAGGAGAGTAGGATATTATAGTCTTGTTTATCTTATCCATGGATCATGGTCACTTCAAAATTCTAATTGAGACATTGAGCACCAATCAACAGTGGTCATCGGTCATTTATGTTAGTTTTGGTGGTGTTTTCTAGTTTACTTTTTACGAGCTAACTTACGATCTTCTTATCCACTTTGAGCCTTATGATCAAAGGAATACCATTTTATACATATATGTACGGAAGCTAATAAACAAAAACAAGTTAAAAGAGGTCGTTTCCATCCACTATCTTCAAGAGGGCCCCTGAAAATAAGAATAACAATAAAAAAAATTTAGATTAAATTATACAATTATTCTACGTACTCTACATAAAGGTAAATTTAATCTTTATATAATATCTTGTACAAATTGAATCCTTCTATTTTTGTGAATTGTAAATATTAGTTCAATCAATAAGAGCATCAATTCCTCCATTAACTTTGTTGATGTGGATATTGACTGCGATAATATGAAAACTCAAGTTGACGCGATGTTTTTTAAAAATTTTAAAATTATGTAATGTGGAACTTTTTTAATGGTGTGATTTAATTTTTGAAATTGGACGCCCAACATGTCATAATGAAATATATTATATTTTTATTTTAGAATAAAATTAGTAAAAATTTCCAAAAGCAAATTTGAAAATTAAAAAATGTAATGTGGAACTTTTTTAATGGTGTGATTTAATTTTTGAAATTGGTACGCCCAACATGTCATAATGGAATATATTATATTTTTATTTTAGAATAAAATTCATAAAAATTCTCAAAAGCAAAACAACTATGAACTTAATGTATATTAATATATTAATGAAATCTTTTCTTACAACTAAACATTTTGTAATAACCCAAGTTCAACTTTTTGAGTTTAAACTAGATGGTTCTTAAAAGTTCAAGTTGTTAGCAATGATAGACTTAAATTATTATAAAAGTCTTAATAATTATATTCACATTTGATGTAGGATTTAGGATATCACACTTGAGAATTTTCAGCTTGTTAAGTTCTACCAAAAGATCGGGTTCAAGGCAGTGTATCAACCTGGTAATCGTGGGTGAAAAAGGCCTAAAAAATCATGGGATTGTGTTGAAAAAGGCCTTGAGAGCATAATGGGATTGTGTTGTTATTATTTGTTTGTTTCTCATTTCCCTATATACTCTAACAATGCCTTTCACTAATCATATAAAACAATTACCGACCATAGAAGAACCATACAGATATAGGTGAACTAATTTTGTCAGCGAGAGAGAAACCTATGGTCTGATCGAATCAAAGAGTCAAAGCACCTCCAATATGCAATCTTTTCTTTTCATTGAACTTCTTTCTTCCGGGGTGCATGTATATCGCAACATGCGAATCATGTGTTTACGCGGCAGGAAATGGTGGAAGGTGCCCTTGAATGGGAGGAGCTCCCAGCTCCATTTGAAATTCCTCATTCTCCAATTGGCTTGAAAGAGTGACATTGTATTTGGATTCTTCTAAGGCATTCCTAACCGCACTCAGTACAATTATTTTTGCAGTTTTTCAAGAAACTTACATGCTTCTGTTGTCTGTATTAGAAATTCTTTATGGTCGTCCAAAACCCTTTTCTATCAGCTTTTTAATGTCCTGTTAGGACGGATCCACTGAGCAATGTGGTGGGCCGGCAATGTGCTGTCCCGCTCCCTCATAGATAATGAGTACTTCATATATGCTCATCTCTAGAAGATTGAGGTAAAACTTGATAGCTGGACTTGGTTGTGGGATTCTGCAGAAAACGATAATCCTCCTTGAAACAAGTCAACTTTTCAAGTTTTCTTTTGATTTTATATGGAAGTAGATGCCCAATAATCCCAAATCTGATTGGGCTATTAGAAACCATATTAAATTATTAATTTTATTAGAAAAAATTGTAAAAAATATCATCTTCATAACTTGATTTCCAAAAATAAACATTAAAATAAAATTAACTAAATTTAACCATATTTAATCATGAGTTGATAAAAATATTTTTGAAATCATTTTAAATAAATTAAACTATTCATCACAATTTCTCTCCATTTCCATCTCTGTTTCTGATTTCTTTCTCTTACCATCTAACTCTCTCTAATTTTATCGATTTCTTTCTTCAACATTTGTTTGCTGTGCTCCTAATTTTTCTTTCTTGTCTTTCAAGACGCCGAGAAATGGTTTTGATGTGCTTGGGGTGGGTGACTATTTGAAAATTTTAATTTTTAAGTGTTTTGGATAAAACTAAAATGATAGAAATGATCACATATGTTTAAAATAGCTTTTAATTAAGTCAATTTGGGGCCTATGCACTAATAAACTCAAAAATTTGAAATTTATAAACTTGAGGTTTCAAAAGAAATTTTTTTTAGTTGAAATTGGTGTTTTAGATAAGGAAAATTATATTTTGATTTATGAAAATATGTTAAAAACATTTTAATCAGTGCCAAATCGTAAAAAAAAAATGAAAAGAGTTGAAAGAATTTGAAATTTTAGTTCGTAAGTAACAACAACATTTTATGCATTAAAGTGTAACAACATTTTTTAAATATAGCGTGTAACAATAATATTTTTTTAACATGACATGTAATAACAATATTTTTTTCAATATAGTATGAAACATATTTTTGTACATGACGTATAATAATAATATTTTTTTTTTCAATATGACGTGTAACAATTTTTTTTAACCATAGCTTGTAATATGTTTTTATACATGATATGTAACAATAATATTTTTTTCAATATGGCGTGTGACATCATATGCACTGCATATAACATCATGTGCACTTGATATAAAGAGATTTAATACATGACGTGTAATATATTTTTATACATGACGTATAACATCATGTGCATGGCATGTAATATCATGTACACTTGAAATAAAAAGGTTTCATTAAAAGTAATTTTACCCAACTTGATTAAAAATAATTAAATTTATAAAAAATATTATTTTTTAAAACATCTTTATCTTTAAAGATTATTTTTTAAAATGCCTCATTATATTGGGAATTCAAGGGAAGCTGAAATCAAGCGAGCTTTATCTGCGAGACAGAAGCTGTAACCAACAGGGACGGTGTACTTGGATTCGGATCAATCTCCAGCCAAACTAAAGTTATGACTTATGAATAAAATTGGTTTGAACTTCAACTTTGAACCTGGAACTCGGATGGATACTAGACATGTGTGCAAAGTTCTTTTGTGTTCCTAAATACTAATTGCTATTGGACATTGGCATTAGAAATGAGGGAATGCTAGCTTTTTTTTTTCCTTTATTTCTTTTCATGTCCAACTTTCTTTTCACCTTTTTCTATTGATTTCGCCGTGCCTTTGACATTTATATTTTTTTAAAGCATACGCTGTATTGTGTCACGAAATTCTATATCGAATACTAATAAAGAATTTTAAATTTATAAAAATAAACATCCTATATCCTATCAAATTACTTTTTTAAATGAAAATATAATAAAATGATATCATAATAAATTTAAACTCAATTTCAATATCGCATCAAACACTTCAAGAAGTGAAATAGATAAAGTGACTCGATCTGTAATGAAAGTATTGTAAATTCATATGAAAGGGAATATTATAGATCTTATATCGAATACGTAAGAAAAAAATTTTAGATTTATAAGTATAAGCACTACACATCTTATAAAATTAATTTATTAAAAAAATAATAATCTTATGACATTTGTATTTCATTGTGATTATATATATATATATATATGTATTAAAGTGATTTTTTTTGTGTCTACGTGGAAAAAGTGTAAATATAATGATTGATAAATTTTATTTAGGTCCATTACAGACGGGCCGAGATCAACGCCCCCTTCTTTCTGCTCTTATCTCCATCTCTCATCCTCTTCCTACCAATCCTCTCTCAGCCTAATTTCCTCTCCTTCTTTCCCTCTTCTCTATTCCTTCTTAATTTCTCATTCTGCATTTTTTTGTTTTTAGACGAAAGTACCCTTGACAAATGACGAAATTCTTCCCTTATTTTCTTGGACAACTTATGAACAGCCTTGTAGCTCACTTTATATTATTGATAGATGAGGAATTTGGACTTTGTATGTATATTTTTTTTTTATCAACTTGGGTTTTAAAACATGAGGGACCTAAATTTAGTACGGACCAGGACCACTGAACCTCAAATTCCAGTTCACGATCCCTTAAAAAGGGGACTGACCTCATTCTATACCAACTTGTTCTTCCTTCTAAGCACATGCTGGGGGAATTGAAGGCTTCTTAGAGCTTTAAACTTTGTCTGCATAAGATCATGACTTGGACACAAATCTAACACTTTCTGTTCACTTGTAGTATTTTTTTTTGTCGTATCAATTCATCATATGATTGGACCTTTTAAGAATCTCTTGAAAATGTGTGGAATAAATTTTTGTAATTTTATTTTGTAAAATTATATATATTTACGAATAAAAATTACTATAATTATAATTAAATTCTCAACATGTGTTGACTAATTGGTCTTATATATGTTTATCATCCATACTTGAAGCACCATCAACGTATGAATAAGTAGGCTTACAGAGTGATTAAAATGGGAATTCAACACCATATATAGTGCTTAAATTAATAGTCATAACCCATTGATCTTCACTTCATAAGCAGATTGGCAAAATTAATATAGACTTTGATTATCAACGGTTCTTATCTGTAGACATATTGGAAAGTACTTCACCAAGTTGACTAGGAGAAGAACAAAAACAAAAATTAACTAAATGTTGATGACATGATAGTGGACTTGGGTCGGTTTTGATACCATTTGATAACATTAATTATGCGCCTATATGTGTTTAGATAAACATTATTAGTTTTAAGGCATTAGTTTAAATTACTTTTAGCATCATTTTGAGGAATGTGGACTGTCTAATCACAATCGTGGGACTCTGAATTTTGATTTAAAAGTAAAGTCAAAGAGCAAAATATATAAGATTGTACTGTGCCAATCATATCTTGGATAAAATCCCCGTGTTTCAAGCGGCTAATTTACCCAACTCTATCTGGATTAATTATTAGTTCTCATTCTCCTATACATTCCCAGCAAGCAGCAGAAGGAATCCCACTTCCAGTGATTTATAGAAGAAGTTCTTTCCAATAAATGTTGCTTTCATATCCTAAATTAGAAGTAGGTCATGATTTTTGAGATGACAGCACCTTTCTATCTAGATTTGGAAAAGCAGCAAAGGTCGAGCACTTTCAATGGCTCCTTTTTCTCCTTTTCTTCCCATCATCACCAAATTAATAGAAGGTAGAGTGGATAAAACTACTACTACATAAAGGCTTCGGCATTCAATGTTAAGATATGCTTCAAGCTCTCTCATTTCATTTCCACATTCAAGCTAGTATCATTCGTAAGCTGATTAAGTTATTCACTATTCAAATCCTTCCTCAGGCATCTAGCCATCTATCTAGGTTGTATGAAGACAAAAGAACAACTTTTACAAGAATTGCTAAGTGAATGTTGCACTGTAAAGTCTACTCCAAGGCATAGACCTAACAATTTTCTCGTTCTTTTTCGTGGTTTAATTTATTGGAAGATTTATTCGCGCAGACCTAACAATTTTCTTGTTCTTTTGTGCTTTAATTTGTTGGAAAATTTTAAAAGTAAGCAAGATTAGTTGACTAATATTCAATGACAATCAATCGATCAATATTTAATGAAAATCGATTAATGTGAAACAAGTGTCAAAATTGAAGACTGTAAGCATGTTAAATTGATTAATATTCTCGACTAAAGTTAGATTTAAAAAGTTTACTTTTTAAATGAATTAATTGATTAATTTTGATAATTTTGTGCTTTTTAAAATGTATTTAATAATTGGATATATTAGTGCAAGACGCAAACAAATAAAGTTTAATTATATTTTAAAACTATTGAATTAAACTTGTTGCACACCATAAATAGTGAGAGCAAAATAAATATGAAGGAGAGTACTGATACGTTGCAGCATGCTCGAAATTAATTCTATTGATTTTTTTTTACTTTCCGTACACACACATTTAACAACATAATTATTAGACAATTATTGTACCTGGAAATCATTTAAGTATCAAGTTGTATGCTGCACATGTTGGATTTATAATCTGACATGACCTAATCCTACCACAAGAGAATGAAACAATCATATCACTAGTAGGTATGCATATAAGAGAGAGTGGACCTGAATTGATATTGAGAAAATCTTTGGGAAACTAAATTAATATATAAAGGACAGTTTTAAATTAAACAAAATTTCATTCTTTCTGTCCAGAAAACTTTTGCAATTTGATATCAGAACAATCAGCCAGGGGAGCGGAATTGAACCGGAAAGAGTGCTTAAAATAAGTGCAAAAAACCCAACATGAGCTCAGTGCTGTCATATTCAACCCCCTTTGTGCAAAAGTCATAAGCGTACGTATACATATTGGTGAAGGTGCAAGGGTATTACCAAACCAAAGAAGTTCACATTAGTCGGAGAGAATATCCCATGCTCTCAATTAAACAAATTTGTGTTAAGCATTCTATTTTTCTCAGAAAATGGAAATAAGAGGAACAGAGGAAGTCAGGAGTCCTGGTTAATCCTCCCTCATGAAAGTGAGAAGGCTACAAACAGAAGAGACTGCCAGGAATGGGAGTTCTTCTAAATTTTCATTGTCATATATATCACTGCAAATTCTTAATAACTGAAGCATTAGTTTTTGAAAAGGTAGAATCCGATATAGGAATTCTATTCAACCAACATTGATCAGATACATTACAATAATTCGGCACTTATTCCATTTGACAGATTCTGCCAATAACCAGTTTCTGGTGACAAAATTTGATTTCTATCATCAGAGAATGCTAGCTACTTTGTGCCGTGAACGATATCCAGCTCTATGGAATATCTCTACTACTGATAATTAGCTGATCAGTGATGTTTCGGATCTGGTCCTCCAGGACTCAAACGTTTCGACGCATACAGGTTCTTCGTGTATTCATCTATGAGTGGTACGCTAAACTGATGCACTTTCCCTGAACTAGTCGTAATGGACAATGCTCCAAAAGAACTAGTTGTGGTCTTTCCCTCGACGTATGGATTGAGAACACGGCTTTCAGACCTTGGTACTGCGTGCAATATAATCAGTATCAAGCATGCACAAAAACGCAAGCTAGCCATATGCGGTCTTTGTCTTGTGCAGGTCCAAGCTTGGAAGAGGTGGCGTATATATAGGCTAGAGAACTGTTACTTTCAGCCATTCAAATTGGTGAAAAGGACCTCCAAATTAAAAACATGATATTGGTTTTCATGAAATCCAAGATGCCTAATTCATACTTGCAGATGCTGCAAATATGTGTGGTGCATATAAATTTTCAGCATGGGCGTGTATGTTTCAATTTGTCTTTGATTACCCTGTAGACAAATCTTCTTGGTTTTTAGTCCACGTAGCTTTCTTCAACTTTGCTTCCTCCTCATCCAATGGCAAATATTTAAGAGTCACGATCTTCACGTCTGAGTAACTTTGGGACAGATCCACTACTTCAAAGTGGTGTGCTGACAAAATTATATTGGCCTTGCTCGCCTCTTGAGTGCTCTAACCATGCTCATAATTCATAGGCCAAGAAAATCAAAGTAAAACTAAGTCAACTCATGTAGGCCAAGTTCTTTCCATTTTACATGGATCTTATTCTGAGATTCCATATTATTGCTTTGATCAAATTAGATCGTGATACTGTGTATAGATTCATTCTATATGTTCTCAATGGTAGGAAAGAGTGAAAGCTCTAACGACCATTGAAAATATGCTAGTGCGTTTCTTCTTTTCATTTCTGTCCTTCACATGGGCCAAACCACAGGCTCCCCACCAATCAATTAGCATTAATTGGAGTCTATTTTCTGATTGTGGGAACAGTTGATCGGAAAGAAGCAGAGCAGCAGTATTTTTAGGCTTCTGAAGCCTACTTAATTGATTTGTATCATATCCCAAACTTTCTATTCATCCAACTGTTTGAGCATCGATACAGAAAAGGGTCATTTGGATGTTAAGACATATGATAAATGTGAGTACTATATAATTCAGGTTTACAAACACCCACATTTCAGCTTTCCTTGGTGCATAAATATATTTGCCAGACCAAAAAAAATAATGTAAGCATTCTGACTCTCCAGGAAATCTAATGAGAGGGGCAGAGGAAGTTCACTGTCCAAGTCAAGTATTCTGTCTAGAGAGTGAAAAGTCCACAAAACAGAAGAGATCGGCCAAGAGTATTCTTCCGACGATAATACACAAAATGCAAATTAAAGATAATACACAAAATGTATTCAAATAACATGGATCAGATGCATTGTATTATTTGATAGTTGAAAATTTTGTTATTGCATCCAACATATTTTGTCAGTACAACCATTTCTGATAACAATTTTATTTCATTCATCCGAAGATGCTATGGCTGCTTTGTGCCACGATGCCGATAACTAGATCTAGCTCTGACGAAAATTCAGTGATGTTTCGGATCAGGACCTCCTGGACTTATACGCTTTGACTCGTCGGGGTTTTCGTTGTTGTCCTCATCTCTGACCTCGAATTTAAACTGATACACCGTCCCTGAACTAGTAGCGAGGGACAACATTCGAAAAGACCTGGTAGGACTTCTTCCCTCAATGTTTGGATTAAGAAGGCGACACTCAAACCTTGAAACTAAGTACAATATCAGTAGCAGGCATGCAAGAAATCGCCAACTACCCATTTTCTTTGCAGGGGTTTCTGAAATGCAGTTTTATTGTACGGGGTTCAAGCTTGAATTTGCAGACAGTATTTATAGGCCACGGAAACGTTGCTTTCCATTGTACCAATCAAAGATAGTGAAAGGACCTTAAAAAAAGCATGAAATGATTATCATAAAGTGCAATTGACCCGTGATTCATACTCGCAGATCGATGAATAAAATGCCTATGATACATATAATTTTCAGCAATGGAGGACTCTGATTACTGTAAAACTAGACTTTCTTTTGGGCATTTAAGAAAGCTGACTAGCCCTCCTCAACTTCAACTTTTCCTCATTATCCACTTGAGCATGGAAGAGTCGCGACTTCTCGAATTCTTGTAAAGGCTAAAGCAGAGTTGAACATAATGACAATAACAAAATCCCGTTAATCATTTTCTGTCTTTATTAGAACTCCATCTTATGTCATCTAAGGTTTCTTTATTACATCCTTGGACCACATGTCGAATCCACTATAGATCAAAGTGGTGTGCTGACAACACCATCTTTGCTTTGTTTGAATTTCTCGAGTGCTTCTTCTTCATGCTGTTGCCATGGGAATTGAAGATTCGTCAACTCAAACGTTCAAAATCATAGTGAAACCAACAGTCAGCTGATGTAGGCCAAGTTTGTTCCACTTCCAATGAATCTTATTCGGGAATCAAATTTAAATTTAAGTGTAGATTCACTCTTTTTTTCTCAAAAGATACGAAATCGCGAGCTGTGTGATAACTATAGGAAAAGATGCTAAATTAAAACCAGCAAATTGTTTCATACTTTTGTTTTGTTTTTTCCTTTTATTTTCTTCTGCCATTCCTAGTTTGCTAAAATAATGGCACCACAAAGAATATCTATTGATTGAGCCTAATTTCAAACCAAACCCACCCATAGACTCAAATTTTAATACTAATTACAATATTAATAACAATTTAAAATTTATTTGAGTTAAATTCAAATAAAAATGTATGGATAATTAATATTTTATTAATTTAGGCTGGGCTAAACTTGGGTTTGAAAATCATAATTGAAGCCCAACCCAAAACAAGCGGAGCTTACGGGCTTGGATATACCCAACCCATGAACATGGAAGACATGGTAGCATTAATTGCGGCTACAAACAATAAATAAATCTGGCAGAAGCAGAGAGATAGTGACAGTTCATTTTGTCTGGCTTAACTCAGCTGCTGCAACTTGGAATCCTACGAGGAACGATCAAGAGAATATTGCTTGGCAAAGACTTATTCACAAGCATGCACTAAAGAAAGGATCAAAACTTGGTGTGCGACTGAAATTGTATATTTTCTTTGTAGCAATGCAGAGGAGACCGGAGATCATCTGTTTTTCTCTTGTTCCTTCAGCGAGCAGGTATAGGGGAAGCTAATTCAACTATGTGACTTGCCCAAGAGCATTGGTGACTGGCATAGTGAATTTGCTTGGGCACAATACAGCTTAAAGGAGAGAAGGCACTCATTTCACTCCTTCTAAGGCTTTTTTGGAGTACTCTCATTTTCAGAATTTGGATGGAGCGTAATGATAGGCTATATAGGAGAAGGTCGAGAACATCAGATGAGATTACCAACAGCATCAGGGAGGCTGTTAACCTAAGACTGGCTAGAAGCACCACAATTGCCAGTGATCCAGTTAACAGAAAATTTTGCACAGCTTGGGGACTAATTGAAAATATTTACTCTGTAATTGCTTACTTTGCTGATGTTACAATTCTTCTTAATATGCTATCAGGATAGCTGTTGAATTTGTAACAGGTTCTCTCACTTGGTTTTATTGGGTAATAAAAAATCAATTATCAAAGAAGAAGAAAATGATATTTCATTTTAACGTGATTAATTTAATTACTCAGCAGATTGGAAAACATGAAAGAGGAGAAAATTCAATCATTTTATTATCTAATATAAGGGCATATTTTTATTTTGAGACATATCATAACATGAAACCTGTGTATAAATGTATAATTTAAAGTGCAAAAACACCAATAAAAGAAAGAATAAAAATGGAACCTCAATCAAGCAGATTGAGTTGTTGACAAATGAATCACCCTAGTGCATTGTGGGTTGGATGTAGGAACTATCTGAAATTTTTACTTTTATACGCCAAACATGTCTTGTTGCAAATCGATTCGAGCCCATCTTCAGCCCTCCTCTTTCTGCATTTGGGTTGGTAAACCAAAGCTTGGGAAGAAACGAGATTCGTTGTATTGGATTGAGCCAGAGTAGAATAGATTTCTGGAAGAATGAGATTGGTAATGTCTTCAAGGGGCTTCCTTTTTCTTCCTTTTTGATTGGTCGAGGATGAAGATTTTTTGAGAACTGATGGGGGCTGTTTTGAAGGGAAAGGAGGGATGTTCTCCTTGTTGTCATTTTCACAAAGGGAGAGAACAGCCATTTGGTTTAGAGTGAGAGAGAGGGAAGAGAAGGAGGAGGAGGAAAGAAAGAATGGGAGGCAGTGGTGAAATGGTGGAGGCCTGGAGGGGAAGAGGGGATGTAAGTAGTGGTGGGTTTTGGAGGGTAGGAAGTGAAAGATTTCAATTCAAGTTGTTTTCGGATGTCTACATTTTTTTTTTTAGTTTTGGTTTCATGGAGGGAACTTTGGAGGGGAGAAAAGAATGGCTCAGTTTGGTGTGATTTGGGAAGAATTTTTTAATTTTCAGTCTATGGAGGGAGGCAGGAGGCGGAAACATTTTTTGTTCTCCTTTTTGAGGTTTGAATGAATTGTCAAGGTTAAAGGTCCCCAGACCTAAGACAAGGCGCGCTTTTTTTTTGTCTGTACAAATTGGGGCACAAGGAGGGAGAACAAAAATTTTACCTTCACGACACCGCTGGACTGGACCGGACCCTATTAGTCCAATTCCTATGGCTATCATTTGAAATTCAAACCCCTGGCTTTTTGGACTTCTGTAGTGTTTTAGGCCTCTGGTGTCTTGATGTCTACTAATGAATTTTGAATTGAAAAAGAATTTCAAATGTAATTTTAAGCATAAAAAACAGTAGAATTAACTGCATATCAATAAAAATCTTTTTTAGGAAATTTTTTATCTTTTAAGTGATAGGATATACTAGTAATTCTCAAAACCAGGTCCCACCTTCTTTTTCCCGAATCAGATTGCATCTCTAGCGTTGAGGTCCCAAGGAAAACCATTATATGAAGTTCAAGAAAGAATAGCAATACTACTACGTGATTAAGAGAGCAAACATACTTAGGGTTCTAACCTTAAATATATAACAATCAATCAAAATGATGCGGCATTGTAAATCATATTCAGCCATCCAGATGATATAAGGACGTCTCTAAGTACCAACAGTATATTTAACCATAAAACACTTGGTTCAAGTCCTAGCTTCAATGAGTCATGGAATTAAGCAGAACTAGGCAATGAGATAAATGCAGGTAGAAAGCTGGAAAAGACAATCGTATTCAATCAACATAAATGGTAAAGTTTCTACCCATGCTGATTAACTCAAAGAACATGCACCCGCTCCTGAGATTCGCATGGAACAAGAACTTATCAACTAAGATGGGGATGAAATTTGAATTGCATGTGTGTGTGTGTGTGTGTGTGAGAGAGAGAGAGAGAGAGAGAGAGAGAGATACCTTACATTACATATGACCGCAGTTCTTGCCTTCGATCATGTTGGCATGTCCTTGGATATCAACAGCTCAGCAAATTTCTGAACCATATTAATGTTTTTAATCGTGAAGGAATGTGCAACTTTATTTTATAGCAATGCAAGGTAGCAGAGAAAATCTTATGATAGCAAATACAAATGGAAAGGATATCTTCTCTTCAAAGATGGGATGGTTAAGCATGAGTAAACTATTGTTGTTCACAATAGCTCTAACCAATAGTTCTTTGGCTTCCTCATGTTTCTTTTTCAGCATGTTGCATATCTGCAAATTAAAACATTTAACGAATATCCAATATCGCTTTTCCAAAAAAAAAAAACCACGAATATCCAAATATTTCTGGTGCGTAGTGGTTTTCCATATCTTAAATAGATTATAAATTAATTTAAATTCACTCAAACTGCATAAAGAGTACTGATTGTTTCTTGAAGTGAAAAAGATCAGCGACATAAACTGAACTTAAAAGCATAGTACTTTCATAGATGTGTTTTACTTACATCTTCAAGCTCCCTTCCATAAGCTTCAGCCTTTTCCACGTTCCCATCATTTTCCAGTTCTGTCATATTTACCTCCTGAGGAACTTCGAATCCAGAGGTCAGATGGTCACAGGGAATATCCTTGGTCGAAACCTCCATGTGATTTTTATGATTTTGAACCTAGCATAAACGTATGAAGTGACTGAAGTCAGATCTTGCCAAATATTGAACCATGTATGGGTTTAGTTCATAAGATACCTCCACATCAGCAACTCTTTCAGAAGTTTCTTTAGTATTTCTGCAGTTTTTATTAACATGTTATTCTAGTGAAGCTGCCTGTAAATTGATTACAATGTGTGTAGAGTTCGAAAGTAAATAAGACCTGCTTTCACTTGGTGATTGCAAAAGCCTTTTGAGGGGTTTCATCGACATTAAGTCTCCATGTGATTCCTATGGAATAGCTTTGAACAAATATTAGTGGCACTTCATATAAATGTCAAGAACACAGACGTTACAGCTTCTAGAAAACAATACTTTTTGCAATAACGGTGTCTTTGCATTTTTTAATGAAAAAGATAACTGCACTTTGAAAGCAGCAACTCATATCCAGAAAAGAAAAGAGGACCTGATATGTTTTCCGCTTCAAGGATGGGAGCTTTGGTGTTTCTTTCTCAGCATTTCCAACAGGAAGGACAACCTTAGATTTATTTCTTGGTGTATCCATGTTTTTCTCCAAGTTTCTCAATGAATTGGTTTCCCTCTGAGAATTTAGTTGATCTTTCTTTGGTCCTATAGTCCTACATCAAGGCAGGGACCGGCTTTATTACAAATTTTAACAGAGCAATCCCTCATTTAAAGACCTTGAAGAACATTGAGGTGATACATCAGCATCATACCTTGTACATTTGAAGCTAGAGAGAGCAGGTGTTTTCTTGGCTATGTTAGGTGCTTCAGAAAGAAGTTTCGGGTTCTGAATGGATTCTATTTTTGGAACCTGAGGTTTGAGATTTACAGATTTCTGGAGACCAGATTCAGTCGTCTTCTCAGCGTAGTTAAAAGAATTAGCTTTCAAACTGCAAGGAATCCACACAGGCTTGCAAAACTTATTCAACAATTTGCTCAAGGTTTCGAAGGAAATACATGGAAATTTAAGTAATGAAAAGATGATAGCTACTAAATAATACATTAAGTTTTAACATTTTAAATAGAAGATGGAGATTAAAATACAAAAAATTCACTATTATGCAAAAAAAGAATCACAAAGATAAAGCAAGAATCAGCAAAAATGTAATGAACTTGTAAGAAACGTGAGCAACACAGATAGAAGAAAATGTTTCCAAAAGAGAAAAAATCAATAAGTAAATTAAAGCTCATCTGAGTACTTTTAATAGTCAAATTTATAAAGAGAGTTGTCCAAGATAATTTATGGATAAAAGCAACTAATGGCCCAGTAACGAAGATTATATGCCTTACGAGAACATCTTGACCTTTCACTTGCAGACTAATGAAACTTTGACCTAGAACCAGAGTTACATGACAGGCTCAATGCTTACTTTGCTTATTCTAAAAATTGCATGAAAGAATCATGTTTCTGGAGTAAAATTGACAGAAAAATATAGATATAAGCTCAAATATGGAAGCGATACCTAGCATTCTTTTCACTTCTTAAAAGGACAGTCACTCCTTTTGTTGCAGCTTTATCTTGCACACTTGATTTACCGACTAATTTGCTCCCACCATTTTGTACAACATCAGCATTGACACCATCCCTATTGAATATTGCATAGAAAATATCATCGTATAAGTGAAAATGATACATATTAATTGTTTCTAAAGTTAAAAGTTCTAATCACATTTCCAAAGGGACGACCAAACTTCAGAACACTGTTACAGAAAATTACAAAGGTTGTTGCCTCACCCGATATCACTAGAACTTCCAACATTGTTTTCACTTTGCAGCAAAACAGGCCTCCCTTCGGTCAACTCTTGGGAACTTAATTCTGAATAACCAACCAATTTTCTTCCATTTTGTTCTTCGCTGCCGTCAAAATCCTCCCTGTCAAAGATGAAAACAGTCTATCTATCTTGCAACAACACTAATTACAGTTGTTAGAGAAAGTATCGCACACCTTTTCTCTTTCGCGGGAGATAAATGCATGTCATCAATCTTTTTGCTGCTAAATGAGGAAACCTCTTTTCCAGTTGGTGATGGTTGATGCAACTGAAATTCGGTTTCCTCTGATCTTCCGAAAAATCTAGAGCGAATAGCCCCAGCTTCTTTGTCTTTTCTTGCTGTCGCTTCACTGGCTGTTGGTTCGATGCATCTAGTTCATCAAAGTTAGCATAAATATTAAAATCGGGTATAATTCTTAGTATCAAAGCTAATTGTAACATGTTATCATAAAACAGCAAGCGCTTTCTCGATCAGTGTAGCATAAGCAGTTACAGTAGCAGATGGAGTTATGTTTCTTTCTTCTCTTCAATCCTTTAACCAATAATCTCATAGTCAACTATTTCTCTCATTCACATAGTTCATCTCGAAAATCACTGATATAGAACATTTCAATTAATTAAACAATGATGGCACGTTGCCAAAATACTTGTAGACTATCTGACCTGTCCGATGAAACTAAAGGAAGTTCGGGAGTGGGATTCTGGATATCCTTCATGGCGCCAGTGTTGTCTACTATTTCTCTTGATAAGCTTGCAGTGGAAATATCTTTCAGAAGTATATCACCCAGCACTGATTGGCTGTCAACTATTTCTGCTGGGATATTGCCACCTGCCCCTTTTCTGTCATCTCTATCACTCTCTGATAGCGGAAATGTGCTCTTCTGGTGCAAATTTTCGTGTTTAGACCCCTCCTTGGTTATCATTGTGTCATTAACATTTTGATCTGCAGCTGAACTGGTATTTATTCGTCTTCTCTGAGAACAAACTTCTGCGTGCATGTTGGAAACAGGTTCGTGGTTTGAATTGTTTCCACTGAGGGAATCCATGGGTGAACTCTGTAAGGATTGCTGATCGTAGAGTTCCAAGGATACCGCCCTGTCTGACAAGGTACTTGATTTATATGTTTCTTTGGCATTCGTATCCACTGTTTTCTCTGGAGAAATTCTTGCTCCTTCTGCTGCAACCATATTTCCAGGTGCAAGCCCCTCTATAGGAACTGCTTGTGAAGGACAAGGGTCATCTATGGAATTGCAAGCCTCTGCCCCACATTTGGGTGCCTCTGCCCCACATTTGGGTGTCTCAGCCTTTAAATTGGCCGCATCGCTTGATACTGGAAGTTTTGCAGTTATCCAATCATCCTCAAGTGCCTGGTCAATTTTAGAAACTTCACTACTCTCCAAAGCAACTGCTTTGCTGTCCTGGCTTTTCTTACAAGTCTTCTCTCCTTTTGTTAGGCTTGGATCAAAATCAAAGCCATCCAACCTGCAGCCAATAAGATATGCAGTCTAAGAAAATAGAAGATTCGAATGTGAAGTTGACTTGCATGGCTGGTAAAAGATTTGACAGCAAAAGCTAAAACAATTTGATGATTCAAACATAAAAGTATATCCACTCACTCATTAAAATCAAAAGAGAAGGTAAAGTGATTTTTTTTCCCTTGTTGCTTTTCACTTGTAGTTTCCTCTTTAGATTTTCCCTTAGCTTTTGCATTTTCTTTTGAGGGTGATGAGAAGTCAAGATCGGGCATGTCCATTTTGAATGATGATAACTTGTCAAAATCACCATCCAGATTAAAATCCATATCCCTGATAAAGAAAAAATTTCTTCATAAGTGTTTAATTAGCAGTGGATGGTTCATACAAAACTCAGTTATTTATTCTACTCCGAGAAACACTGTAAAAGCACAGTGACTATATCTATTCTGAAGAAGGCATGGTGTGAACAATACACCCAACACAGATGAAGTGAGGTCATGAAAAAAAAGAAAGACAAAATAATAGTACACGATTTCAACACACGATATGCAGAATAGACTAACGGAGTGAGATCAAAGCAGCTATGTGCTGAGTGATACAATGAGACCCTCATTTTACAATAATAAACCAAAAGGTCCAAGAATTGGCAGCACTTACAGCTTGTCAAAGTTGAATGCCTTTTTCTTTCCCTTTGAGATTGTCTCAAAACTAAAATCCATAGCATCATCTTGTGTCACTGACATAGATTTCCAGGAGCTAAGGAAATCCTTTCCAATTTCCTCATCTGTTTTAAGTAGAATGTAGGATCTCAGTACATAATTCATTTCAATTTAAATAGCTGACACTAGAAATTGCATCTTCTTTAGACTTTAGAATTGATTGACAAACCACTTCTAGTCTTGGTAACACCTATAGGATTCCAGAGTAATCAATCACAAAACTTTGAGGGTCAGTGAACCCCAAAATGAGATTACAGGATGCTGATATTGTTTTTAACAGTGTATTCATTAAGGAATCGCTGCAATTAGCCATAGCTGCTCATGATTCTCCACTATAGAGCTACATGCTTTTCTAACTAGAACTTTCTAGCACAACCACTAATATCAAAATATTGCCAATGAGTTAGAAATTGAATGTAAAATTAAAAGATAACCCTGCACCATAATGTTTTTCCTGCTATTATTATCTCCAGGACAAGAATAGTGAAAAAACATTAAATTGAATTTTTTATGCATGCTATGCAGCCACAGGAATACCTATCAAGGATCCTTTCTCCTTTGATTTTGAACCAACAGCTGAATAAGTTTCCTTCTGTGGCTCTGCCATCTGCAAGCAACATAGATAAAACTTATTCTCAACTGAAGCCATCCAAAAGACTGTCAAAATGAATTGCTACAGGAAAGAAAGAAAACAAAATGGTGCTGCAGCAACATATTGAAGATTCAAGGACCCAAAGAATGGCTTAAAGTGTCAACATAATGAGAAAAGAAGTGACAAGTGACAACAAATTTCTCCAGATGGCTGTGGGGAGTAATATTCAGTTCCTGTACAGGTAAGTATTGTATCAATAAGATAAAAACATTCAGAACCATGTGATGTTGCTCATCAGATTACTATTCAACTAATCTAGATGGTGATATTTAGTGGTTATGGAGTAATGGACTACCTTGAGGTGCCTTTACTCATTCATATCAGATAGAGTATTTCATAGTTCATAATAAAGAAGGTATATAAAACTTCACCATGCGCCCTTTCAAAATCAAATTGAATATGAGATCCATCATCAACAAGATCCAATGCATGTTATCAAGGAAATGTGTATCGAACATATGTATCTTTTCCATACATGTAACCAGTAAAACATCAAGGATCAAACTCAAAAACAACACGATTATCAACTCAAGATACCTAACATGATCACCAAAAATTTCTAGGTCAAATTAGTACCATTGAAATACTTGCAACGAGTGATACATAAAAGCCGAAAGCACATTCACTGAAAGGCAAATACAGAGAAAATGAACACCAAATAAATCGCGTGGTCATTACAGAGAGATAAAGATGAAATCAAACTGATCCAATGCCTGAAAACAGTTTCAAATTCAAAAACAGGAAGTCAATTCACCAAAAAAAAAATAATTACCAAAAACGATCTGATATACAAAACAAAAAATTTCGAAGTCAATTCATATTGATTTTTAGATACAATTGAAAATGCGCAATATATCAATTTAATAAGTTAAAATAATAGATGTTTCAATAAAGGTTAAAAAAAACATAGCTGAAGTAGATATATATTACTCGAAATCTTAGATTTTATATGGTTTAGGACTTGCATAAGAGGGAGAGAAATAGAGGAGACTTGCCTGGTTAAGCTTGGTGAGAGAAATGAGAAACGAGGCTGTTTGGCTGGAAAGAAAACTGGCGAACGAAATCTTCAGGAGGAGAAGAAAATGTTAGTTCTTGGAGAACGGAATTTCTATTCAAACGTGCTTAGTATTTATAGATCTGATAGTTGAAAGAAGCGGGAGCAACCGCGAGCGATTTAAGTTACCGCTTCCTCTGCAAACACGCGCCTGATTAAGTGGGCTAAAGCCCGTTTCCTAGGTAAGTTGGACCGTTTGTACATATTTTCATTTGGATTAGCGTTCCTGGCCCATTTTCATTGATACTGTAGGGCCAATAATAAGGGAATCTCAGCACAGAAAATTATAGAGTAGGTGAGGATTGCGGGGTTTGGTGGGCAGGAATGGTCCGTGCATGCGATGTCTTTTTAATAATTTTTCGTTTTTTATTCGAATCAAAGGCAATGCGAAAGGAATAAGATTGAAATCAATTACTATGGATATGTCATTCATAATTTAAACATAATCATAAAATATCAACAATTAATTAAATATTGTATTATATATTCTTGAGAGTAAGTTCAATATGCTATTGTTCATCAATGTAAGCCTTACAAGAAGAGAACTTCAATGTACAAACTCTTTGCAACATATACTAATCTAGGGTGTGACTCTTTAACCAAAATTTTGAACATTCCTATTCAAAACATAACCTGATAGTATCCATATTCAAATTGCTACCCACTATACCACTTGCGAGTCGAAACCAAAATTATAATGCAGGGTTTCGGAGACTTGACAATTTCACTCAATTTCTGACTTTTACCGCACTACACCAACCATTCCCCAGTGTTTCAGCTAATGACAAATGTCTGATTGATGACACAAATTTAAGAAATGTATTCTCAATTACCCTCACGCCAGGAGCCAAAGTCAATATTCAAAGTGGAACAGGATGAACAAGCAGTAGTTGAGGGAGGGAGCTTGAGGCCAAGGCATATGGCATTCTCCACGTTTTAGCCTCCAACTTCATTAATCAACACCAACCATTTGACGAATGCATCCTTTTTAAACACCACAGCCAACACCAACCCTGGAACTCCCTTTGCTCTCTCCCTAACCAAAAAGAAGAAAAAAAATGAAGGTTCAAGTCACAGAAACCGCTCTAATCCGCCCTTCCACTGTACCTTTCGCCGATGACCACACCCTTGCTCTCTCACACCTAGACAATGACCACAGCCTCAACGTCACTTTCCGTTACCTGCGTGCTTACGTCAACAGCACCAACACTGATCGCAACCCTTTCCAGGTCATCTCCCCAGCCATCGCCACTGCTCTCCACCACTACTACCCTCTGGCGGGCTCTCTCCGCCGTGCCAGCAATGGTAGGTATGAGCTTTTATGTCAGGTGGACCAAAGCCTACCACTAGTCAATGCCAGCGCGGACTGTACATTAGAGTCAGTAAATTACCTTGATGACCCCGATATGAATTCAGTTGAACAACTGGTTCCTGATCCGAGCCCGGAAGAAACGCTGCTCAACCCCTGTACTTTACAAGTGACGGTGTTTAAATGTGGTGGGTTCACTCTTGGGGCGGCTATTCATAATGCTTTGTGTGACGGGCTTGGTGCAACCCAGTTTTTCTGTATGGCGGCTGATTTGGCACGTGGAGTGGACCAGATAAAATTTCAGCCTGTCTGGGACCGAGCTGCTCTTTTGGGTCCAAGAAACCCGCCAAGACCTGAAGGTCCAGTTCGGGAGTTTTTGAGCTTGGAGAAGGGGTTCAATCCGTACAAACAGGACGTTGGACATGTTGTGAGGGCGTGTTTTTACGTGGAGGATGAATGCTTGGACCAGCTCAAGTCCTTGCTCTTTGAACAGTGTGGTCTGGGTTTAACCACGTTTGAAATCTTGGGTGCATATATTTGGCGGGCCAAGTAAGTTAAAAATGTTTGGTGATTTTCTGTAGGGCGTAGCAAAGTTACTTGCTATATACAGTTACTGTAATTTGATTTGAAACATGATGGTGCTCAAATTCGGAGTTGAATTATGATATTATGATGATGATGATGATGATGATGATGATTTAATCAAGTCCAATTTGAGTAACTCTATTACATACTTGTTTGATTTCAATTTCGAATAACAAAATGGAATTGACTTATGTTAAAGTTAGAATATTGATCATTGAATTTTGTGATGAAATCATGTATGTATGGTGTAGATTGTAGACTAAAATTTATGGCCGGTGATTCTCATTGTTGATATAAACAGAGTGAAAGCCTCAAAGAATCCAGGTGATGAGATAGTGAAGTATTCATATTTAATGAACATCCGCAAAATAGTAAAGCCACCACTGCCTCCTGGTTACTGGGGCAATGGCTGCGTTGCAATGTACGCAAAGGTCAGCGCCAAGGATCTGACAGAGCAGCCTCTTTGGAAAACGGCAGAGCTGATTAAGAAGAGCAAAAGCAATGCCAGTGATGAATACGTGCGTTCTTTCATTGACTTACAAGAGCTGCACTATGAAGAAGGCATCACAGCTGGAAAAGGAGTGAGTGGATTCACAGATTGGAGACACTTGGGCCACTCGGCAGTAGATTTTGGTTGGGGAGGTCCTGTAACTGTGTTGCCGCTTTCAACCAATTTCCTCGGGAGTATGGAGCCTTGCTTTTTCCTGCCTTATTCTTCATCAAGTACGGGCAAGAACAAAGGGTTTAAAGTTTTGGTGAGCTTGTGTGAGACTGCCATGCCTGCCTTCAAGGAAGAGATGGAGAAATTTAGTAGGAAAGAATTTGACATTTGAGCTGTGTCCTGATAGCTGCAATGTCGTTTCTGAATGTAATTTATATCTGACGCTTGGCAGAATTGACACCAGAGCTTTGTCTTGCTTCTTTTTGTGGGCAACTTGGCTAATAAATCCATTTTTCTTTTGCCTCTGTAAGTCTGTATTCAATGTGGCTTTAATATTTCCTTACCATAATCTAGACGTTTGGGTTTTGAATGAATCGTATCGAGACGAGGGTGAGACGCCTATTATTGGGTAATTTGATTAATTGTACGAAAAGGAGGTAAAGTGATAAAGGATAGCATTAAAGAAAGGATCACCACGGCTTCCCTGTCTCTGAAGGCAATTCCAGACCTCGTTTTTAGCAGTTAAAAAGAAAATGTAGAAAATGTGAGATGTATATATAACAGTTCTAAAGATTTTTCTGGAGAAAAATACTTAACTGTATAATAAACCTGAGATTAAACCAACAAACCCTATAATTCTCAAAAGCTTTGTTTTATTTGGTTAGTAATAACATACTGAATAAAAATAAAGAATTATTTCCGATATTTATTAAAATTAAAAAAATAATTATATAAATGACATTATGACAAGATAACAAAAGCAAAGGCAAAGGAGGAATGAAATCTATCTTCTTATCCGCAACCTAACAAACCAATAAGGAGCCATGTCAAGCTGAGAGAGTCAAGCAATCACTTAAAACTGTGACACAGACGGACACCACTCACCCCAAAGTAAGAAAGAGAAAAAGCAAATACAGTTGGGTCATGGCGTCTGTATTAGGCACAACCTCAACCGCAATCTTAGCTTCTCGGTCTCTCGTTACACCTTCCTCGAAGCCTGCCATTCCCTCTATCTCCATTGACCCAGGTACATTTCTCTGTCGAACTAACTTAACTATGCACTTCACTTTTATCTTCTTCACATCCCAGTTCTGATAGTATGAAACCGATTAATATAAGGGGTAAGCTTTGGGTATTTTCTATGGGCTCAGATTTGACACTTTTTTTGGTTGTACAGGGCAGAGTTATGGGAGAAATTTTTATGGAGGGTTTGGGGTTCAGGGAAGGAAGGGAAGGCCTCCATTTCATGTTGCAGTAACTAATGTTGCTACTGACATTGACTCTGTTGAAAAGGTATTTAATTAACTTTGTTCTCTTCTTTTAATTCATGCTGTTTTGAGATCAAACATTCATTTGGTTGTTTAGAATCTTTAGTTATAAAAATGGCACCTTTGGAGAGTACCTGTGTTGTTTATCTGAAGAAAGTTTTTTTTTTTTAACTTTTTTATATTTCTGATTGTTCCTTGAAGAGTTGTGTATTTGAAGAAAACATTGTTGGGCAGGAGGATATAGAGTTGCATAGAAGAAATCTAAATATTAGCTTTTAAAACTTTTGTGACTGAAGATAGTGAACTTAATGATTTTCAGGCTCAGAAGCTTGATGCTAAAGAAAGCCAGAGACCGGTTTATCCATTTGCTGCTATAGTAGGACAGGATGAGATGAAATTGTGTCTTCTGTTGAATGTGATTGATCCCAAGATTGGAGGTGTCATGATCATGGGTGATAGGGGAACAGGGAAATCTACAGCTGTTAGGTCCTTGGTTGATTTACTGCCTGAAATCAGAGTAGTTTTCGGGGACCCGTATAACTCAGACCCAGAAGATCCAGAATCAATGGGTATAGAAGTCAGAGAGAAGGTTACAAAAGGAGAGGAACTGACTGTTATGATGGCTAAAATCAACATGGTCGATCTGCCATTAGGTGCTACTGAAGATAGGGTCTGTGGAACCATTGACATTGAGAAAGCACTCACTGAGGGTGTCAAGGCATTTGAGCCTGGGCTTCTTGCTAAAGCTAATCGAGGGATTCTTTACGTGGATGAAGTTAATCTTTTAGATGACCACTTGGTAGATGTTCTTTTGGATTCTGCTGCTTCAGGATGGAATACAGTTGAGAGAGAAGGTATTTCCATCTCACATCCTGCACGGTTTATTCTGATTGGCTCAGGTAATCCAGAAGAAGGGGAGCTTAGACCACAGCTTCTTGATCGATTTGGAATGCATGCTCAAGTGGGGACTGTAAGAGATGCCGAGCTTAGAGTGAAGATTGTGGAGGAGAGAGCTAGGTTTGACAAAAACCCCAAAGAATTCCGCGATTCCTACAAGGCGGAGCAAGAGAAGCTCCAACAGCAGATTGCCTCAGCTAGGAGTTCTCTTTCTTCTGTTCAGATAGATCATGATCTAAAAGTGAAAATATCCAAGGTTTGTGCTGAGTTGAATGTTGATGGATTGAGAGGAGATATCGTGACTAATAGAGCTGCAAAAGCTCTTGCTGCTCTAAAGGGAAGAGATAAAGTGACTGCAGAAGATATTGCCACTGTCATCCCCAACTGCTTGAGACATCGTCTTCGGAAGGATCCTTTGGAGTCGATTGACTCTGGTTTACTTGTCATTGAGAAATTCTATGAGGTTTTTAGCTGAGAGATGCATGTATTTTCTTTTAATGTATTTCAGCTGCTTCCAAATTGTTTCCTTAGTTTTGATCATCGATTTTGCTAGCCTCTCTTTCATAGAATCAAATATTGTGGGACATTTAAACCAAAGTAGATTCTTGGTCTATCATGTGAAGGAAGAGTAAAAAGAAGGGAAGAGTGCTGTGAATGAATACTCTGTTTAGAATTTCTGCTGGACTGTAACTTTTGAAGATGCTATGATGCATTGTTTTCTATAATGCATAGTTGATTATATGCTCTTTGTTCTCAGAGTTTAATAGGTTAATTTCTAACCCCCTTTGGTTTGAGTTTCTTCCCTTCTTTCCTTCTTTAAACCCATTATCTGTTATTGTAATTTGTCCTGCCATCAACGGCCAATTGGTGGTTTTTTACTGCGTTGAATTCAATACTATTGTCGGCAGTAATAAAAAATGGCTTGCCAGACCACATTGATGTCTTGATCATCCCTTTAGATATAGTGCTATAACTTCAACTCAAAACCAAGGCCTCAGCATACAGTATATGAGCAGCATGAACTCGTGGTCAAACTTAGCACCACTTGCGTATGCAAAAATATACAAATTCCATCAAGACCTGAGGATCTTTAAAAAAAATTCTTATGCGTGACAAATTGGTGGCACTGGAATTGCTTCATGACATTGAACTTCATTGCTAACATATAATTATAAACCATTCCAGGCAAATGCATTTCACCCGAAATTACACTTGTTAATATCCTGTTCGTACGATTCAATCTTCCAACGATATGTTTGTAAAAGAGGCAGGTAGGAAAGTTACCCTACAGAGATGGTTATATAAGAAACCATGAAAATTTCTATGAATTTCACTGCTTAGGGATGTCCGTACTAAAGGCCATATCCCAGAATTTCGGCCTGAGCTCTAGAAATGCAGGTGGCCGCTGGTAAACAATTGACGCAACCTTGATCAAGATTCCAGCCGTTAATGCCCATATCACGTACCTTTTGTTTTCTGCTTCATAGTCAAAGTACTGGAGTAAATACTTTCCT
The DNA here is from genome assembly GCF_000208745.1 of Theobroma cacao. Lineage (NCBI taxonomy): Eukaryota > Viridiplantae > Streptophyta > Magnoliopsida > Malvales > Malvaceae > Theobroma > Theobroma cacao. The sequence continues at coordinate 23,287,660 of NC_030855.1, forward strand.
CCCATCCATTCTCTCTCTTCTGCTCTCCGGTTTTCATCCTGAGTCCACAATAGGATAAACCAGGTAGGCAATGTAACAAGATTCTGTTTGTCAAACGATAATGAAGCCTAGGAGCAAAATCAAAGTAGAATACAATACCTTGAGAAACATTTCTAAAGGAGCATCAAATATCGCTTCCACCTCAGCTGCACTTGGAGCTGGACTGAATGCCTTTGCATCAGACAGTATAGCAACCACAGGGACGACAAGCATGCGACTCTGTGAACAGAAACCAGCTCCAAATTAAAGTATGCAATTGCAGTACTTATCATTTCCATTTTTCAAGCAACCTGAAGATGCTGAAGGACCTCAAAGCTGCCAGAATGAGATTCCTAATAAAAGTAGTTGCAAAATCCAACATTTGAACTCTTCAAACTTCCTTGTATTACCAAAGAATATTTTGCAACGGCCATAGCCTATAGCACATCTGCAACATCAATCTGGCAATAGTATTTGAATGCAGTCTCACAGACAATTACTACATGCATTTTGTACAGCTTTTATAAATATAGCAGTCAAAAATCGCTGATTAAAGGTGTGATGAGTTTAGATCCCAGGTTTTACTTGCAACCACCAACCTTTTTCACCACAAATGGGATCCTTAAATCTAAATTCTAATTTACTCCACGGCATAGTGAAAGAACAGGTTAGCCTTGAAACGTCTTCACATTTAGCTTACCAGATTTCCCAATTACTATCAGAAAATTTGATGGCAATAGAATTAATCATTAGATGAGGCAAATTAAATTCCTTGCGAAATAAGAGCTATACATAGAATTTCGAAACCAGATGGCAGAATTCGAGATACAGGAATTAACCTTGGTAAAAATTGGTTCAAGAACAGTAACAACATTGACAAGCGAAGGGTCCAAGCCAATCTCTTCGTTTGCCTCCCTCAATGCAGTCTCTACGTCATCAGCATCAGTTTCCTCTCTTTTCCCTCCTGGCAATGCAACTTCTCCTAAAACCAAGCACACCCCAGTCACTCTTTTATAACAAACCAAAAAAAGATCGGTGTCAATATTCATCATCACAACGTAAAGTCAACCGAAAAATATTGCGGAAGTACCAGAGTGAGAAGAGAGAGTCGATGAACGTTTGGTGAGTATCACACGGAGATCATCATTGTTTCCTTGGAAGATACAGACAAGAACTGCAGCTCTCTTGAGCTTTGCGGGCTGGTAGTGATCTGTAATGCTGCTGACAGATTTTTCATCGGAATTTATTTGATGAGAAACCGATTCAGTTGCAGTTTCTGGGATTTGACGAGGAGGAGGTTTATAATGGCGAAGCCGCTGAGCTAAGGTTTCGAGTACATCAGATCCAAGTCCGGGATTGTTGCAAGAACCCATCAGCTTTTGAGTTTGAGAGTTTTTTCCCCGTTTCCTCAACTGTTGGTCTGGCTTTGTTTGGTTTCTGCTTTATGCTTTTTACAGTTGCCTTAATTGACCGTAATTATGAAGTTAGTTAAAATCCAATAACAAACCACCTAATAAAGGAATTGATGCTCTGCATCAACTGTGACGACTGTTTAATTATGAAGCTGGTCATAATTTATTACTAGTATCATAAGAAATTGGTAATGCTTTATTTGGATTGCTTTATTAGAAATTGACTTAGAGAATTGCATAAAAATAAAAGAAGCATGCAATTTGCTCACTTTCTTCCATCTCTCTTTCTCTTCCTCCCCCATTTTCTTTCAGCAAATGTTGAAAAAAGATATGGAAAGGACAGAAAACTGGCCTAAAGAATTAAAAAATGCCCCAATTGGACTCATCTTCGATTAATTAGAATTATTATTATGTAGATTTGAGGTACAAGCCAAACTTAAAATTCCTGGAACTATTCAACGCATAACAGTATTATTGTCCACAACTCTAGGAAACTTGAACTTGGGACTCTGTTCCAGGAAAGCTGGTGGTCGCTGGTAGACCACTGAAGCAGCTCTTATCAAAATCCCAGCAGTTAAACCCCATATTAAATACTTCTTATTCTCAATTTCATAGTCAAAGAAGTGAAGGAGATACTTCTCTCCCATCCATTCTCTCTCTTCTACGCTTCGGTTTTCATCCTGAACCAAACAATTCCATACACAGATTTAAAAAGGGTTACACAATTTACAAGACTAGAAAGAGCCAAAGAGGAAAACCTTAACAAACATTTCCAGGGGAGCATCGAACACAGCATCCACTTCAGCAGGATTTGGAGTAGGCTTGAATGCCTTTTTGTCGTTAAGTATGCCAATAACAGGAACTACTCTAAGGAGATGCTGCACGGAATGCCAATAATTTGTAAATAACTGAAAGCCAAAGCAGAATACAATGTAAATTTCAGCTATGCTATGCTCTTTATATGATTTTAGCCAAAAGGTCGAGCAAGGTAGATCATGTATTTCTATAGCACAAGTAGTCAAACACAACTCTTCATTCCAACCTCCCTCATTTCATGCAGACTTGATGGTTGTCAGATCAGACTTAAAAAGATTATACTGATATTAATTTACAAAAAACATCACTTTATGTTCCAAACAAAATTTGTCCATCTAGTTATGCCACAGGGACAACTAAACAAGTTGGAACATATGCAACATTTTAAGCTGAAACACAATCCCATGTAATAGTTCTCTTGCATCAACGACAAATATTACTTGTTGTGTAATTTATCTACACAGCAAGTAACTACCATGATACACAAAGAGGCTAGTCCACATTAAGAAACGTATTAGTACAATCTTTTATTTTCAAAGTAAACCAAAGTATCTATGCTCAAAGGACTGCTAAAGTCATTTCTCCGTCAAATGATTCACATAGAAAAATTCAAATTATTTTAAGATGTCTATCATTCAGAGAAAGAACCAACTGTCACACTCACACATGATACTACCTTACATAACTTAGGTTGGAAGAGTTATTACTACCATTTGATAATGAAAAAAGCAATTAAATTACCCATGTGAAAAATCATGCTTTGATCAGATAGGCAGCTCATATAAGTTAAATGACACTTTCTTTCGTTTCCAGTGTACCAGCTTTGTGTCTCTCTTCTAGATTTTCTGGAAATTTTATTGTCTTAGTATTAAGTATCCCCACATAAACACCTCTTTCCAGACATATCCACGAGTTTCACATTTTACAGATAGAGAAGGTGTGAGAAGGGCAACTTCTAAAACTTTACCCTCAGAGACAGAGCTATACTGATATGCGTTTATAATATCAAGTGCTTAGAAATGATAGATTTCTGAAAATTTTTCATTGGATAACAATTTTAGGTCAATAAAATTGCTGCACACCTAACAGTCTATCTCGCATTAGAGAAAGTCTCCTTTTCTTTTATGCTAAGTTTGGAATGTTGGGTTTAAGACAGACACCCACAACACCCTCCGGCCTCCGACAAGAACTTAAGTCTGAACTTCCTACAAAAATTACCATTTGAATATAATAGAAAAATGTAACAATCACCCAAATGAGAACTATTAAAATTAAACTAATGCCATATACCAGGTAGAAGAATGATTGGTGAAAATGCTAAAAAGAGCTTAGAAGAAATATTTCAATACCTTAGACAAAAATGGTTCAAGAACAGTTACAACATTTACAAGTGAAGGATCCAACCCAATCTCTTCTTTAGCCTCTCTAGTAGCTGTGTCACCATCATCTTTGTCCCCCTCCTCTGCTTTCCCACCTGGCAATGAAACTTCCCCTGCAACAAAGTACCAAAGACACACTAACTCAAACAATTAAGTCCCATAACAAAATCATCAGCACCATCAAGTCTCAATCAAGGAAACGATTTCATCTTGATTTCACTCCTTAATAACCTTGTTAGTTCCTAACACTAGAAAAGGGACATGTCTGCAGTGAGCCCCAAACATCCAGGAAACTCAATTGATGAGGTCAGGTATCTTTACAAGGGCAACATTTCTGCTCTTCGGCTTGAATTTCTTACTCACCAAACAAAAGGTAACAAAAAAGAAATTCAATCCACCTGAGTGACTAGACAATGCAGGAGTCGAAATCAACATTCGGTTCCCAACAAAGAAAAACATTAGTTAAACTCAATCTCAAAATCAGCATTCAACTATATTTGAGTAAAATTCACCCTTCCCTTCCCAAGAAAATAAAAAGTTTCATTCTTTTCCGTTTATTTTCCTCAAAATTTCCAATTCAACCAATCAAAAGCTCATGTCAAATCTTCTATCCCAGGTGAGTAAACAATTCAAAGAAACAAAAAACAAAAATTTCATTAACCAATAACTTTCCAATCTTTAACAAAAGAAAAAGAAAATCAAACTGACCCGAATGAGTAGACAGTCTTGAAGACCTCTTGGTCAATATGACACGTAAATCCCCAGCATCCCCTTCAAAGAGACAGATCAAAACAGCAGCTCTTTTAGGTCTAAACTTTTCCGGGTTTTTGGCAACTGGGGTAACAGATTCTTGGAAACCCACTTGGGAAACAACTTTCCCTGCGGCTTCCTCCATGATTTGTTCCTCGTTGTCGTCCAAGGAACAAGTTGGAGGCCTGTAATGACGCAGCTGCTGGGCTAAGGCTAAGAGTCTCTGTGATGAATTCGAAAGTGATCCTCCATTCAAAGATGTTGATGAAGCCATGAGCTTGACAAATGGCGGAGACAATAAAGGTAGCCTTTTTAGATTTGAGAAGATCATGAATTCTGCATGGTACGAATTTGTACAACAGGGGAAAGAAATTATTGCTATTTTTTTTGTTAAGAAGAAAAGCGATTATTGGAGTTTAGGCGGAAGATTTAATTATAAAAATGAGGTAAAATACCCCACCGTAAGGTAAATTTGAAAAACTAAAATATTTTTTTATTAATTTTAAAAATTATTTTTTTAAAAAATAAAAAATACCAATTGGTGCTCGAGTTTTTTTTTTCATTAATAAAAATTTAATAAAATTATAAAATAATAATTTTAAAAATTAATTAAAATAAAATTATCTTTTTATCTTTATCAAATCATCAAATTGATGAAAATACTAACTATTTGAATTAATATATTTATTTGAAAACTAATGAATTTTTGTAAAATTTTGATCATGATTTAAAAAATAAAAATATTTTACCTTAAAAATTATAATGATTTCAATATTTCTTTAATATTATTAGAAAGAAAATATATACTAATGACCTATAGTAAAAGGAAAAACATTTGTTAAACATAGATATTATTCTTTTAATTTCATCATAAAGGAGAATTGAGTATACAAATTTTAAACAAATTAATGCATAGTGTCATACCAAGGTCCAAGCTAAATAGTATTATTCTATTTTTAATACATGATACTATTATATGAATGACTAATAGGGAATTAAAATCGTTTTGGGATTTTGTTTGTATTTTGTTGGTGAGTGACTTGCTACAATATTTCTCCTAGCTAAAAGGTGAAAGCCAATTCTTCAATCCTGCGATGTATTGAGCTTTATCGTTTATTGTTTATAAAATATAGTATAATTGAAAAAGTAAACAGTACCAAATTGTTTTTTAATAATCACAGCTTCTACCTTCCAAAAAACACTGAATTTGGGTTCCTTTCCTTGTGCTTCCTGTAGTATGAGTCCTCAGTGAACAATAATACTGCTTGTATAGTGTCAACCACTAAATAAGAAAATCGTAAAACTTTACATTGCTTTTAATCTGTAATATTGTTTTTTGAAATAAAATCATGAAATCAATAAATCTAAATGAATAATATTTTATAAAGATTGATGTGGACTGTGACACTTTGTCAAGAAACATGTCCAAAAGAGAAAAAAATTGTTCAAACTAAATGAATGAACGTTTAACCTGTAACATGGCTCGCTCAAACCTCAACAGGCCTAATCCTAACCCCTTTCTGGAAGGTTACATCCAAAGTAGTCTTTACAATGAGAGGTGAGCCACACTCCATAAATGGCAACAAGAAGCTATCAATCCATACAAAACTAGGCAGCTTCTCCGTATTCATAACACTATGTTGGTGATTGGATAAGCAACAGAACTACCCCAAATAATTGAGAGCGCCTATGCTACTTTTCCTGGTGATGACTGAAGGAGCCCCCATCTACTAGTTAGTCATAACTTCAGAAGTTTAATTTCATTAGCAAGGGCACTAGCGAGAACAAGGGCTAACACCAAGGGGCCTCATGGGAGCTGGTTGTCTATCAAGAATCAATTAATTACTTGGCCCTAACCTGCCAATTACAGATAGTATCTTCAGGATAGAGCTGGAAAGTTGAACAGATCCCATTATAGTAGCAGTTCAACTAGAAGCAAAAGGGTTGGCGATTACTGGCCCCTCCTTGAAAAAGCTACAAATAGAAATACCCTTTAAAAAGGCTGAACAACAGCCAACTACTGCTCCCAGCACTTAAAGCCATTAGGATCTAATTTTTACAGGCAATTCATGTCTGGACAGGATCATTAGCGTAGTGGAAATAATAGGCAGAGAGTGGCTGTTGTCTGCATCCAATCTTCAGTCTTGATTTCAATAAGAGGGCACAGGATAGTTGAAATTCTGATGAAGTTCTTTTAAAATGGAAGGAGAAAATGGTATCAGAATCACACAATGGAAATTTGAATCCCCATATTCACATTACCACAAAAAATGTATCTCTCCATTCATGAGAGTCAAAACAGAGGATAAATGAAAAGGAAAAACAAAAATAACATATAGAAAGAATCACCATTTCTGCCCCAAAACCAAGCCGTGCTATGATTTCTGTTCTCACGCAAGGCCACTTCATATACAACGAGCTAGAAACAAAACCATCGTATATAAATACATAATTTTCAACACCTAAATAGAAGAAAATAGGATGTGCTCACTTATAGCTGATGAGTTATCGGCAACACAATTTTTTTTGAAAATCAAAGGGACACTCTTAACTATATCTTTGCCTTGCTACCAAGTCACTGTCTCTTCTTTTTTATTGTTTACTTCTTCAGCTTTTGAGCTTTCTCGACGTGTGGTGGGTTTCTCAGCACCAGGGTAAGACAACCTCCTAGGTTTCAAGGCTTCCTTCCCATTGGGGAAAGAAGGGGGTTTAACTGAAGCTGATGCTTTTGGTTTTGGCGAATTTGAGTTTTTACCAGCCTTGCTTTTGCTTATCTGTGTATTCTGTACTTTCTTAGGGGTAATGGACTGAATGGAGAGGCGGCTTTCCCATGGGCGAACAGCAATCCAGCGTTCCACCCAGCTCCAACCCCAATTAGCTTTGGCAAGCTCATAATTACCAAGCCCATTATTTTTAGAGTTGGGGGCCCTCCACTGCAAATCACATATTACATGGTGATTGCTTATATAACTTTCACCAAAATAACAAAAATTTAGCTTCTGAGAATGGCATACCTGATGGGAAAAGGCATATGCCATAGTTCGCTCCCGCTTAACAGCTGCTTCTTCTCTCTGATGTATTTTTGTGAGAATTGTCTCCATTGTTTCAGGGCCACCAGACCATTCCACCTGTAATCCATTAAACTACTATTAAGAGCAAGAGAGAGAGAGAGAGAGAGCTGAATAGTAGATTAAGAGGAAGTAGAAAACCAAAGATATCTGGGGGCTTTAAAAAGGAAGTAGGAGCACCTGGGATTATTTGATGTGACAAATCAAGCCAAAATTTTAGACACTTTGTCAATGAATAAAACATCAAACATCTTAAACTATAAGTTGCTAATGACACTATAGATCAGTAGGAGCTATTCTAAGACAAGTCTAGAAGGATCAAGAGGTCTTTGGGCCAGACTGAGCCTTCATCCAAGAATTCCACAAGCAGCTTACAGAAACAGAACATAAAAGAATCCAGACATCACCTTGTATTACGAACTCTAAGGTCATGTTTGCTTAGCCATTCCCCCTTTATTCCTTACAAAATTTTTTCCCCTTGTTTGGTTTGCTCTTGAGGAAGGAATAGCCATTCCAAAAGAAATGATTTTTCTTTAAAATTGGGTAAAAGCTTGGAATAGCTAATACCACTTTCTCCCATGGTATTAACTATTCCACACCTATAGGAATAAAATTTAAATATTTTGAATTAAAAAATTCTTATTTATTTTTAAAAATTACAAATTTAAAATTTATAAAATAATATTTTAATTAAAATTAAAA